>NC_081763.1:3264200-3484200 GCF_963082965.1 Carassius carassius
ACCATAATACCATTCTCAAAGATTATAATGAGCTTTAATAGAACAATCTAAAACATTTGCAATGAACAAGGAACAGATCGTGCATGGCAGACACTGGCTATGGACTGCATATTTATTATTTTATTGCATATTTATTATTTAATGAAACATTAATGGCCAGGTGGTTGTGGGAATGAAGGTGGACTAGAGGTAGATCTGCATCTGAGGATGAACTCTCTCCTAAGCTGTTTGGTAGAGAAAAGAAAATGAAAAATATGTTAGAGCATTCTATAAGGAAAGTTACTGTGGGTTATAATACTTATTTCTTACAAACAACATTGGTAGAAAAATGAACACAATACTGCCAACAACCTTCTTAATAGATACTTTAACAGCTGTGGAATTGAAATCAGATTGAACATGATTCTCACAGTATTTAATTTAAAAATGAAAGGTGCTCTAAGCGATGTCACATTTTTTAGGCCAAAACATTTGTCACATACAGCAAACATCTCCTCACCATCCGCTAGCTGCCTGTCCCCTGAAAACTGTAAAGAAACGCAGTCTCTGTAGACAGCCCAGGTTCCACAAACAGCAACAAAAACAAACTATGCTCACCCACACCACAAAACCAACAAAATGTTCCAGCCAATAACCAACAAGGAGGGTTTGGGGGGGTTAGTGTGCGGATGAGAAGGAGGGAGGGTCGAGCTAGCCTCCATTTTGTTTGACAAAACTTTCAGCGTCAACAAGTAGTGACATCACCCAACATCACTTTGAGCACCTTTAAAAAAAAAACCACTTTGTTTTGCTCATTTACCAGTATTGCTGAGATCTAATGTTAACTGGTAGGAGCAGCACCGTGTCCTAACCAGACAGGATAAGATTGTAGCGACAAAAATTTGTCTCAGTGGTAAAAATCACAGCTAATCAGAAGAGCGTGAACTCAGCAAGCACTCTCAACAAAATGGATTACACAAATCCATGAATATTATACCTTTTTTTAACATTATTAAAAATACATAGTAACTGAAACAATTGTGTTAACAAACAGTTTGAACGTTCTTGTTCACTTTTTTTTGTTCACAGGTGAGTTGCTTTCAGTACAGCTATAAAAGACAAACAAAATGATTTTCAAACTTGCATACTCTTTTAACATTAAAGAATGCACATATACAGTACTATACCTGAAATCGTCACACTTTTGTCCCAGCGGTGACGTCGCAGAAATAGTCTGGTGAGGACACGGTGTTGCACATATTCACTCGTCTGAAATAAGTAAATGAACATAGTCATTGTATTACATGTAACAATTGTGGTAATTACATGTATACCGTTAACAGTTACGGCTCATAAATACATGTAGAATATCAAACCTACATTTCATATAAATATTTTAGCAAAACTTATGTTTTAGTCAGAATTACTGCTCTCCCATCAACACACAACCATCAAATGCAAGTTATACTGTGGTGTTATATTTTGCCGATTGTACCCCTGTGTTAAGTACCCCTTTCTGCTTTTTTAGAGCAATTCTGGAGAAAATGGGTCTGTGGAAGGTAACTCCCATACAGGCAAAAAAAATAAATCCTTCCAAAGAAGATTAATACACACATCTTTGCTGAAATGTATTGTGTTGTTGTTACTAACAAGCCATGGTTCATTTGCTCTGCCTTTAGGATTGCAAGTGTCCTGGGACAGGAGAGAGTGTGAGTGGGAAACCCACTGCTGAAACTTGGCCCTGGTTTGTCCTCATGGATCAGGTGTTGGGACAGAGGCATTGCACCACCCCCCGTCCTCATCGCCTCAATCCCTGAGGAAACACCAGCAGTGGAGTTCAGCAGTGGGTGCCCACAGTGAGGAGCCGCCAGGGGCAGCAGCATCAGGAGCACGAAGGCAGAGGCGAGACAGAGGGTAACTAGAGAGGGAGGCAGAGGCGAGGACAGCACAGGAGAGTAGGGAGAGGATGGACAGGCTGTTTACTCTTCTTAAGAAAACGATTGAAAATATATACATTTTTTCTACATATTCTTGTTTAACTTTTTTTTAGGGGACATCTAAAGTAGGGCTGTCACTTAACGTTCGAAAATTGATTGCACAATCAATCGGACCAACCAGCACAAGTTTCGAAAACGAAAATAGGGAATTGATTTCAACGGTCTTCTCTCTGAGCTCGTCACGATACGCCCGCAGCGAACGCGCATCACACAGCAACTGCAGGTTCTGACAAACACACATAACAGCAAATTATACTTCTGCATAATGTGTCTTTTTACAACAAAACTGTGAATTACTCTGCCAGTATTCAGACAGTCTCATGCATAGAGATACAGATTCGGGCTACGGTCTACGGTCTACAATCACCTACGTAGGCTAAATTTGTTTGACATTTCTAATCGTAAACAGCCATGTTGAAGCCTGCAGTGAGGTTTTTCATTGATGTTATGGCAGTTCACTCCAGTGTTTCCCACACAGACAAATTTGTGGAGGTGCGCCACAGAATCAACACTGGCCGCCACATTGCGTTTCGTAAAAAAAAAAAAAATACCAAAAATACACTATTTAAAACACACAGCGTAACCATTCAGCTGAATTTCCTTTTCCCTGCTCTCCCTCCGTCTCTGTCACTCACGCGTCTCTCTCACAACACAAGCGATTTTTTTGTCTCGCCAAGACCTTATTTGATCGGTGAGTGATGCAGTAGATGACTGAAAGAACGAGCAGAGAGAGAGGCCCGGTCGCGCACACGTCCCCTCACCGTCTTCAAACTGTCTTCTCTCTCGCTCCCTCGTGCATATTAATCAAAATCAATTGAGAATTGGCACGATGGTAAAAGATTGGAAGACCGAAGTTTCACATGAAGCATTCGGGTATTTTTTTCCTGAATTACTGCTGGGTGTTGTGCTAAAAAAATTTTTTACATTGCCTTATCTTCCTTGAAAAGCGTTCCGTCCATTCAGCTGACATGAAAAACACTTTCAATAAACAAAACAAAACCTATCCAATGATTAAATGTTTTCTGTGTTGACAAATCTTGTGCGATGTCCTAACTGCCGGGATAATCACACAATGCGCACAAGTCCGCTAATGACACGTCCGAGTCGCGAACTAATGACTCCTTTGAACTGATTCAACCAAAACAATCTTTTAGTTTAGACTGGTTGCGGTAAATGCAGTTGGGTTGTCGAGGTCAAAACTCTAAATAAGCTGTGAATCAAATAAACTTACTATAAATTATGTTGTCATTTTTTTTTACTCTAATGCTGCGTTCACACCAAATGCGAATATGCGTCTGGCGCGAGTGATTTAAATGTTAAGTCAATGGTAAGACGCGTTTACGCGCGTCTGGAGGTCTTGCGGCGCAAATGAGGCATTTAGCGCGGCACAGTAGGCGCGAATTCGCATAATTCACGCGTAAATTCGCGTCTGCCGCCCGAGTTGAAAAATCTGAACTTCTGCGTCAATTCATGCTGCGTTAACCAATCAGGAGCCTGCCTGCCTGCTGCTGTCACGTGGTGAACTGACAGTTTAATGTTATTTTATGTTTGGCCTAAATAAATTATTTTGTAATACGACTAAAATGCACAACAAAGCAAATAATCTTTCACATAAAAACTCGATTTCAATATGAGATACTCATTTTGTATTGATATCTATTCTAGATTATATGAAACTTTATTAATCTAATGTACAGACAACAAACACAATATAAAAACTTTTCAAAAAAAAAAATCACAGGACAGGTTTCACTTTTGGAGGCTGGCTCCATTTATTATCAAAACAAAAATAAATGACAGATTAGGTGCGGGAGAGGGTAAACTTCGAGCCGGGCTGTACAGCGCGGGCTCGTCATGCAGAGACCACTAGAGGCCGAGGCCTATATGGCATACGCTGTCCTCGTCAGCATCATCACCGTCAGGTCCACCAAACCTCCTCCTGGAGCAAATTGTGAAACTCCTGAAACCCCCGGAGGGTTTGGTGGACCCGAGTACTGCGACGATGTCCCCTATGCAGCTGTTTCTAATGATCGCGTTTACATGCACGTTATTAACTCGATTATGCTGAATAAACTGACACTGCATGTGGTCATGTAAATGGATTTAACCTGCATTATTGAAGTGCGGTGCGCATATGTGAAGTGCATCCAGACAGAGAGAGCACTGGTAGGAGGACATATATCGCAGACTCCGACTCTTTCTTGACCCAAGAAATTAAAACGTGGTCACATCTCGTGCAGAAGTAAAGTCAAAATGCTGCAGATCTGTAACGGCATGAGAGGATAATGTGTGTCCGTAAATATAATGTGTGTCCGTAAATTTCCCGCTGACATGTTGAAATACTCCGAGTCAAATACAAGAATGATTAGGATCTATTTTTTTACCTCACTCACTTTACCAGGAAATAACCTGATTTAGCCTATTAATAAACACTCCACCTTTGCTAGCAAAATAGAAAAAGATTCTCATTTAAAACTAAGTAATAAAACAAGCAAACTGATGAGTAAATAAGTTAATAATCAAATAAGGGAAGGGTTTTCCAGACCATGTCATGTGAGTTTATTTTGATTTGACTCTAAAATGCAACTGATGTTTATTGTCATCTTCTAAGCATCTATCCAGTATATTGTCTCTATTGTTTTGTGGTGCAAACCATGGGCGTAGATTACACGGGGGACGTGTCCCCCCCACTTTTTATAACATGTAAATTCGTCCCCCGCACTTTTTCATAGGGAAAGTGTCCACGACAACCTACTAACGTTACATCGAGATTTAAAATCCAAAGAGTCAAGGATAGTCTATCTACATACGTGACTTTCACGTTTCCATGGTAATCAGTCACTCGCGCAACACGACACGCCTTTCCGCGGCCAATCCATTTTTTTCATAGAGGTCGTCGCAATGAGTTCAAAACAGCAAAAAAACTCTTCACTCCTTTTTCACGAAAAAGTCAAGCACTGTAAGTAAGTTGTCATGTGGTATCCGAATTGGGTTGCACAATGATGAATAGCCTAACTCTTGTCTATTTCTCTGGTTGAATAATTAACAAGTTTACTACTAAAAATATTCACAACCCGCGAAACGTGCACTTATTTTCAATCTTTTTTTATTCGTAATGTGTTTTATTTTCACAGATGTTATCAAAGCTCTTCAAATTATAAACATGGTGATTGTTAATGCTGAATTTGTATTTTCATTCTACAGCTTGCTTGCGTTGTAACGTGTACATGATAGGGGTGGCATGGTTCACAAAACCCACGGTTCGGTTCGTATCACGGTTTTAGGGTCACGGTTTTCGGTTCTGTACGGTTCTTGTCATTATTTTTCTTTTAACCTTTAACACACTCCAAAAATTTACTTCAGCATATTATATATATAGCTTAATTATCTAATTATTAATTTACTTATTTATTTTATAAATGGGGCGTGTTTGTAAAACGCAGCTTCTCATTTCCCATTTCGAAGTAATATAGTGAGTGAGCGGTTACCGTGAGGAAACTTTCAGTGGCCCAGGAGGTCCATCCATCTGTAGCGAGAGCTACGTGGGCTGTGCCGGACAGTTCTTTGTCAATTTCTCCTCGTGTCTCGTCATCATAGGCGTAATTTGCGAGGGGGACATTTCCCCACCATTTTTTGCCAGGGTCGATATTTAGCCCACCACTTTTGAAACATCTCGCGGCACGGATGTATGTACCAATACAAATAAATAAAGCATCTCCAGTTAACTAGCAAAGTATTATTTTTGTTCGTTTGTTAAATAAGAAGCAATCTAGCGCTGAAATGTGTTTTTTTTATCAAGTGATCAAAGTGAGTTATTAGAGTTAGAGTTATTTTAATTTATTCTGGTTCTTCCAAGCTTTATAATGGTAGTCAATGGGGGGCCAACTGAAACCAACAGAAGCACATCCATCCGTTATAAAAGTGCTCCACACGGCTCCAGGGGTTAATAAAGGCCTTCTGAAGTGAATCGATGGGATTTTATAATAAAAATATCCATTTTTAAGTAGAACTATCTTCTGACAGACTGCCTTGCGTATTAAATTTGAAAGCGTAACTGATGAAGTGTATGACGTAGCAGAAGCATTTTGAACTGCAAGAGGTGTTGTTGATTGTGAAAATCTGTAGATTAAATACATCATTACTGCAAAAAAATTAAAATAAAATTAAAATAAAGTACCTGATAGTGGAGTTTGTGGGAGAAGAGACAAGATCTATAGCAAAATGATGGCCTCTCACAGCGGTTCCATACAAAGATCAGTCGCCGATGGAGGTGCCACAGCCAAT
Organism: Carassius carassius; assembly: GCF_963082965.1. Taxonomy (NCBI): domain Eukaryota; kingdom Metazoa; phylum Chordata; class Actinopteri; order Cypriniformes; family Cyprinidae; genus Carassius; species Carassius carassius. Next base: position 3,270,461 of record NC_081763.1, read on the forward strand.
CAAGACTGGAGTTCTGCAGTTCTGAGTCAGGTAAGCAGAATAAAATACACTGTAAATAAACAGTATTAAAATAAAAAGTAAAATCACTAGTACATGACCTTCCATGGCTTAATTCTTCCATAAATTAAAGTATCATATTTTATATCATTAAATTATGTTTTTCAGGATTGGTTGTTGAATAAAATGTTATGCTAGTAACAATTAATAACTACTAGATATAATATAATAAATACAACTCCCGATTTGATACTATCACGATACTTGGGTGCAAATACAATATGCATTGTGATTTGACACATTTCATCCTCTGTTGGAACAAAAGTGGCTAACTTCTATCAACCTCATCTATAAGCAAGGACAAAAATAAAACAATTTAATTTTCTACTAAGCAATACATTAAAATGTAGCAAAATTAATAAACACTAATCATGAGCATATTGGATTTTTATTATGTAGCTCAGAATAAATAAATAAATAAAATAAACAATGAATGTCACGTGACCTTAGGCTATATATAGACGACGACCATTGTAATTTGCATCAGATGACCGTTATTATTTACTCCGCATACTGTACCCTCAACATTTTTATGAATTTTTCCACATCAATAACTTGTAATTAGCAATTAACTGTATATATTTTGTATCTGTGCATTCGTTATAGGCGTTTTTACTTCTGTTGTTTTATTCATTCATTATAAGCCGGCTTTAGTTTGTTTGTAGTTAGTTTGTCGTTAGTTCGTCGTCAGTTCGTCAAATTGTTGGTAAGTATGAATTAAGCAGCCTTTTGATATGTTGAAGTTTATTATAAAGAATTATTATACATTAATATAACACACAGACACAATAAACCACAAATATAAAAACTAAAAACAAATACCGGAAAAGATTAGGGTTCTTTTTTTTCCCTTTCCTCACAAAACAGCTGTGAGTGACGACACTTGGAGCGGAAAAAAAAAAAAGCTGTTCTGATTGGTTTAGACCGGGGCGTCCAAACTCGGCCCTGGAAGGCCGCTGTCCCGTAGAGTTTAACGTTAGCTCCAACTCGCCTCAACACAGCTAGTAAAAAGCTTGATTAGGTTGTTAAGGTGTTTAATTGGGGTTGGAGCTTAATTCTTCAGGACAAAGGCTCAACGGGAGCAAAATTGGACGCCCCTGGTTAACGTTAGACGATGAGAAAAGTTAACGTACAAATGTGAAGCGCTGTTCTACTTAACACTGGTTTCCGAAACCTTAACGTCAGTGGACGTTATCGAGTGTACAATCAGTCCAATTTTGCACACTCAACGGCTGTCCGAAATAGCTTATTCATTTTCCTTCACTCCTCCAATTTAACTGTGTTAAGTGAGCCATACCGTACCATGCAGTGGAAAAGCGCCATTAGCGGCCCAATGTAGGGACGATGTGTGCACGAGGCGAGGGAGACAGCGGCCCGATAACAAAAGCGTGCACGAATTAAGTTAAACAAGCACTAAACATATATGATGGTCATTATGCAAGACACACTATTTGTTAACATGCATGTTAATATGTCGTGTTAAACACGATTACCTTCATGACGATGGCACACATCTACGCTCTCCGTCGACTCGTCTCGAACTCCTCTCTTCCTCCTGATCCGGAGCTGATCCGGAGGCGCGCGCACGCACAAACACGCAAACGAAAAAGTGACATCAGCATCGAACAGCCAATCGCATGCCCTGAAACAAGAGAATCGGAATTCACTTCTCGCGAGAGACTAATTCAATACTCTCATCTGAAGATTCGATTGAAGAATAAAATACATAAATGCATTTAGACAGCAAGAAGAAAATATCTTGCTATAACAAGAAGATGTGTTTGTCTTATTTATACTCCACAATATAAACTAAATACTCAATTTATTTAATAAAAAAACCTCTTAATAAAAAAACCTCTTAATTTTAAAATGCTATTTATTCCTGGGAGGCAAAGCTGAATGTTCAACATCATTACTCCAGTCTCACATGATTCTTTGGAAATCATTCTAATTTGATTAAATGCCCATTTAACATTTTTTATTATCAAAGGATTATCACCATCATCACTGGAATAAATAACATTTTTAGATATTTACATACAATTATTTTATATTGTAATATATATATATATATATATATATATATATATATATATATATATATATATATTTGCAAAAGATACTTATTTCAGGGTTTCCGCGGGGTCTAAAATTCTGAACTTTAAATTTAAGGCCTTAAAGTCTTAAAATGGCCAGATTTTCATTCTAGGTCTTAAATTTAATTTAGTCAGGTCTTAAGAAGTATTTACCCTCGTTAATTGCTGGCCACAGAAAGTTATTATAAACTAGCAAAAAAAGTATCAATTTGTAGCCTACAAAGCGGAGCCCTAGAGCAGGGGTCTCCAACATGTGAAATATGAGGTTTATCTTTGTATAAAACCTTTTTTGTCAAAACTTTATTTGAACTTGTACATGTTAGTAGATTGCATGTTGCAAGACACTCTTTTAAAATCTGGCTATCATTTTTAATGGTATTTTAATGTTTAAGTAAACAAAAAGTGCATATTGATGCTAATCAATTTGTTATTTGCTGTTTTTGACATAAAACTTGTTGAATTGACTTCATTCTGTAGTATTACTTAGTACTTTTTGAACAGGATTCTGTGATAACCGTGATCATTTTGGTCACTTTAATCATCTCATCATTTCCTCAGTCTAGTTATGATCAACTATGATCAATAAAAAACAACAATAATTGTGTTTTTACAGTATAATATGCAAAAGTACAATTTTCTATTCAAAAAATATCTACCTCTCTCTCTCTCACACACACATCAGATAATCCTAGATAGATAGAGAAAGATAGATACTCTAATGATACCGTTATCTAACTTGGATAATTCGTTGTGTACTGTAGGTCTTAAATTTCAATCTTTATGGTCTTAAAATGTCTTAAAAAAAACCTTACTGAAACCTGCAGAAACCCTGTTATTTCAAAAGCTATATACATATCTTTCTTACCAGTCTTAAACTTTTGTGCCTGTGTAAACTTAATATGCAAAAGCCTCTAAGGGCCGTCTGACAATTTCTTATGAAAAGAGCATTTTTATAAGACATTTCTTTGGTTCAGTAATTTCACTTTAATGGAAAGGTAAATGTCCTGTTCATCTCCATTAAAAACATAGGAGCCTGCTAAAGAAACTCACATTCAGATAATTTCAGACGGAGCTTAGAGGCTTTTGCATCTGAAGTCTTCATCCTTTCAGTGCAAGTGAGGATGTTTTGAAGTGTATGTACATCAGTTGTGTTAATGCAGTTTAGCTAGTCTAGTCTTGGTAGGCCAGTCAACAAACAACAAAAAAGGGTTTTTTTCTGTTAAGGTCTTAAAACTATGGCTTGCAATGAACCATCCTATTGGACACTGAGAAGAAGAGCAAAGGACAAGGTGGATCAACAACTGCAGACAATACAAACTACAGCTTGGGGAGAGGAGTTGGGCTGCATGCACAGTGACAATACCTGTCAATGTCTAACTGAGGATGAAGACACATTTATGGACTGTGTCTCTCATATTGATGAGAATGAAGGTGTCAATATGGCAAGTCTTCTTGACGACAGTGAATCAGACACGGAGTCCGAATCTGATCCAACTTCCCTGGAAGACAATTTGGCAACTTGGGCAGCTGAACAAAAAAATCACACACGTTGCATTGAATTCATTACTAGATATACTGCGTCAGCATAGTTTAAATCTGCCAAAAGACTCAAGGACATTGCTGGGAACAATGCGTTTGAACCCTGAAATACAAGACAAGGCTGGTGGCCAATATTACCATTTCGGAGTGCTGAAGTCCATTACAGAGGTGCTACATCAGAACATCGACATTCTGAGCAGCATTGACATGCTGGAGCTTCAGGTCAACATTGATGGTTTGCCCCTCTTTAAGAGTTCAGCAACACAGTTCTGGCCCATTCTAGGAACACTGCAAAATATCAGACAAGAGGAACCAGTGACAATAGGCTTATTTTGTGGTACATGTAAACCTACCTCGCTAACTGAGTATCTTGAAGACTTCATCACTGAAGTAAATGAATTGGCCAATGGATTTGAATTTGAAGGAGTGAGGTTAACTTTACAACTGTCATCAATGGTTTGTGATGCACCTGCTCGTGCATTCCTGAAAAATGTTAAAGGTCACACAGGCTATCATGGATGCGAAAAATGCACAGAGGATGGCGTGTACCTGGAAAACAGGATGACATTTCCAAGAAGTGACTTGCCTAGAAGAACAAATGAGAGCTTCAGAAACAAAATCGATTCTGATCATCACCGTGGTATCTCACCCCTTGAAGAAACGTCCCTGGATATGGTCTCTGGCTTCCCCCTCGACTACATGCACCTTGTGTGCCTCGGAGTCATGAGACGGCTTCTCCACTTGTGGCTGAAGATGGGTCCTCTCACTTGTAGGCTGTCGGGTTTTCAAATAAACACATTATCAGAAAGGTTGGTGAATGCGCGAAGATATGTGCCCATGGAGTTTGCACGAAAACCAAGGGCACTGAGGGAAATTGATAGGTGGAAGGCAACAGAGTTCAGGCAGTTTTTACTGTATACCGGACCGGTCATGATGAAGGATCTCCTCACCACCGAGGTGTACAAAAACTTCATGCTGCTTTTTGTGGGAATCTTCATTCTGTGCAACAACAGTTTCATTGATGATTACTGTGATTACGCAAATGAAATGCTAGGTCTTTTTGTCACTCACTTTGGGCAACTGTACGGTCCACAGTTCTTATCGTATAATGCACACTCCCTCGTACATCTTGCAGATGATGCAAAAAAGCATGGCATTCTTGACAAATTCAGTGCTTTCAAGTATGAGAATCACCTAAACAAACTCAAAAGACTTCTGAGGAAACCAACATGCCCTCTGAGTCAAATAATAAAAAGATTCTCAGAGATGCAAAGAAGCTGCAAAACACCTCAGAAAACCAGGCCACATCTGCTAAAAAAACAGCATGAGAATGGTCCTCTCCCTGCATCCTTTCATGAGGCGACTCAATATAAAGAGTTGAGGACAAGCCCTTACAATCTTAAACTAGACCAGGCAAACAGTCACGTCTACATCGGCGGCAAAGCTTCTAAGCTCCAGAACATTATTTCATTCAAGGATGAAGTTTATGTTGCCTACAGTACCTTCAACAACCAGGAATCTTTCTTTGACTATCCTCTACCATCCTCTACACTCGGCATCCATTTCGTTGGCGACCTCTCAACAACCGTTGAGTTCTGCAAGTTTGAGGAGAACAAAATTGTTCTTGTCCCATATCAACATCATTTCGTTGCAATTCCTCTTTTACATACAAATGAATCCTTTGTCAGTGCTTTTTGTAACATAGTTTATGCATTTGAATTACATAGTTGAACATTTTATTGGAGTAATTAAATAATATGGGTTTCAGGCTTAAAAAAAAAAAAAAAAAAAAAAATGTACCTAATAGTGGAGTTTGAGGGAGAAGGTACAACTGGACCAATTGCCAAGTCATGGTACGCAGACGGCTACTCCTGGTGGCCTCCATATAAAGACCTTGACAGAGTGTTGAAGAGCGTCAGAACCATGGAGGAACCACAGCCAGAGAAAGGGTGGACCCGTCACAGAACCAGAATCCTGCATGAGTCAGGTAAGAGTAAATTATACATGATCTTGCCCAGCATACCTGCATTTCATTGTTCAAATGTGATCTCACATAACTCTAATAAACAACATGTAAAAGCTGTATTTCATTTGTCAGCATCTTTTCAAAATGTGGCCAAAAATTGGAAGGCGGCCAGCTACACATCTGACATAAATTCAGAACCTGAAATTGCCAGAAAAAGGATTCCCAAGTAAGTAACAAAAGACAAAATAAATGGTTTAACACATGAAAATCAATAATTAAGGTATTTTTGATGAAATCTCTGAGCATTCTGACCATTCAGCATATTTACGTAGCTTTGTCTTTAACCAGTGAAGAGCATCCAATTGTACTTTTTCTTTGTTTTCCTAGAAAGAAAACATACTCTGATAACATCTCATCAGATGATGAGGCACCAGAACCACCACCCCTTAAAAAAAGAAAAACCGCAGACAAAGAGAGTGTTCCTCCAGCACCGAAACCTCCAGCACTTCCAAAACGCACCAAAAAAAAAGGTAATGGAAAATAACTTAAAAAAAATAAATGTTAATTAAATTAATGCTATGAATAACAATACACTTTCCATGTCGACTCAACCAAAGGTCGAAAAAAATATATATCTACGATTCTGCAGAGGGTGTGTGAGGGCTTAAAATTACGATTTTGACCTGAGATTTTGAGCCAAAACACATGGGGGTTAGAAAGATAGCAGCATCGTTATTTTATTTTTACAGAGAGATTGGTAGTCTATTAGTAAAATCTGTCGACGTCAGCAAAATGATGACAGTTCCAAAAAAAAATTCATCCATGACATTCAATATTATACTATTTTTTATTTTCTGAAATTTGGTTGATTTGATGACTGATGAAATAAGTAAGATTAAAAGTGCATAACACCCAGATTACAATAAACGAAACTTCCTTATTATTAGGTCCTGTTGTGCAAACTCAGGTTTTCCAGAGCAAAGCTGTAAACCCTTTAAGCAACTGTAAGTTTTTAATTTTTTTTATCCAAATCTACAATGATTACTCAAAGCTAAAACTATGTCAGTGGTTCTTAATCCTGTTCCTTGGAACCCTCCACTCTGCACATTTTGTTTGCATCTCTTATCACTTCAGACTATTCAACTGTGGACTTCACAGGATTCCAGTTCGAAGGGAGCATATATTTTACATTCAAAGGGCATAAAAGTGCACGAGACATGCGCTTAAATTGTAGTTATTTATAGAGGTATATTACATCTCACTTCACACTTCTCTAATACATTTTGTCTGTGTGTGAAGACCCTGCAGAGGCGTTGTGAAAATCTGTGAATAAATGTTCCTAAGTGAAGTAAACTCCAACAGATTTCCTGTTAAGGAACAGGATTAAGAACCGCTGAACTATGTAATTGTTGAAACATGCAGCTGAACAAATATAGCTATCAAAATGAACATTGCTAATGACCCCCCCAACTGTCAACAGTATTTGTCAATCAGCAACAAAGGGAAACGGAAGAGCAACAGCAGACCTGGTGTGAGAGTCTCCCAAGCTTTCAAGGTAAATTATTAGTTGTATCTGGCTGTTGGGTATGCTCAAATGAAAATGCTTTTTTGAAGTTTGTAAGTTATGGGGTAATGCCCTGTCACAATTACACATATTACAAGTGCAACCTACCCACTCCACCTTTCTCAGCTCTAGTGGGCGTCTCTCAGGCAGAGCATCATGGAGCCGGCTGGGGTGTTGATCCACCTAACACACAAGGTAAAAGAGCATTTATTACAGTAAGTAGGAGGAAACAAGACAGGCTTGTAAAAAACTGGTAGGGACTACACAAGCTTCCTCCAGGGTTAGTGACATCACTAACCCTAAAAATTACATAAACCCTGACCCCGGGAACACACAGTCCATGTTAAGAATTGTTGTTGTTGTAGAGCACATTTGTGAGTCTGCTCAAGCTGTCGGATCCGTCTTTTCACATGCAATACAGTATTAACACAAATGCAATAGCATGTCACTCTGTAGACATCTTAAAACAGTTCCCACACAACCGATTTATAGATTATCATGACAGAATATGCTAATTGAAGATAGTTAACTTCACATCAGCAACATAAATTCATCAACTGACCATTCAGAAAGGTCCTTTTGCGCTACATGTTGTCACTTCTTTTTGAATCTCTCCATCTTTGTCCAACTCCAGTGTTTTATTATTTTCTGATATTTCAATTAACTACACATTTACATATTTTAGTGTGTGTTAACTTGTGTTTGAAACAAGCCAATCTTACCTACTCCACCTTTCTCAGCTCCAGTGGGCGTCTCTCAGGCAGAGCATCATGGAGCCAGCTGGTGTGTTGATCCACCTAACACACAAGGTAAAAGAGCATTCATTAGGCATGAGGAAATCAACATTTAAAGACAATCTAATATATATATATATATATATATATATACACACACACACACACACACACATATAATTACATTATCTGTTCAATCAATAGTGCAAACCTTTTCTGTCCTGAGACCTTCAGGGAACCACCAAGGAAGAGAGGAGAGTATGTTTCCTACAAATTATATTTTTACATATATTGTGTTATGCTGTTATGAAAATCATCATCAGCATTTAAGTTTTTACTTACCAAAATCCAGTCTTTAGTATTGTACCATGCAAGTCATTTATCGATTTAAATGATCTTCTGTATTGCAGCAAGGGCAATTCTGGAAACACTAGAAAAAATGGATATGAAGATCAACCACCTGACTTCACTTGTCCAGTCTCTAGTGGGAAACAGACGCATTCTACCACAGATGCAGAATGACGAAGAGGATGACGTCTTTCCACTTGCATCTATTGAAGAGCTAGACCGGCTGGAACAAAGTTTAGTTGACAGAGGGTTTATGCAGAGAATGGTAAGAATCAACTGAATTTTCAACCTACAACTAATAATGAAATACTGTGCATGTTTACACGCTTATCAAAAGTCTGAGATTATCAAGATTGTAAAAAAAATAATAATAATAATTAAAGAAGTTTCTTCTGCTCAGCAAAGCTACACTTTATTTCAGAAATGCAGTGAAAACAGTAAAGGTTTAATATGATTAAACCTTCCCATTTTAATATATTGTCAATGTCAAATGTATTTTTTCTGATCAAAACTAAATTTTCAGCATCATTACTCCAGTCTTCAGTGTTATATTATATTCTAATATTCAGTTTTTCTGATTGGTTAACAGCAATTATTATTGATGCTCAATTATTGATAATGGTTATTATCAATGTTAAAATAATTTTTGCTGCTTCATATATTTGAAGAAACGGTTATCCTGTTTTTAGGATTATTTGATGAACAGTTCATTATTTAATGAACAGAAAGTTCAAATGAACGTTCAAATGAACAATTTATTTGAAATGTGAATCTTCTGAAATGTAATAAATGTGTTTGTCATTTTTTAACATTGCTGATTAAAATGGTTACTTACCTAAACTTTTGAATGGTAGTTCATCACAGTTTCCACAAAACTATGAAGCAGCACAACTGTTTTCAATATTGATAATAATCAGAAAGGTTTATTGAGCAGCAAATCAGCATAATGATTTCTGAAGGATCAAGTGCTGCTGAAAATTCAGCTTTGCAAAGCAGGAATTGCTTTTCAAAATAGAAAACAGTTCTTATAGTCAATGAACAGACTTTCAAAAACATTACAAAATAAGAATTATTCCAAACTTTTGACGGATACTAAGAAAAGTACAGAAGAGGTACATCTATATGCTCAAATATTACTTAAAATTTACCTGTTGAAGGTGAGGAGATTATCCATCAGTGGCGGGCCAACAATGAAGAAGACCGTGTGGAGAATCTGCTTCAAGGTCTTCACCACGAACGTCGCCAGGGAACTGAACTGGTGCGGGAGAGGAGACAAGCGGGGAATAAAGGCATCGAACGTCGGCTCACTCTTAATAGGCAAGTTCAAATGTTGTACAGATATGCATTAGATTTGATGGCGGGAAGTTAGCCAGTCAGGTACGTTAAGTACTTGCTAACATGTTCATATGAGGTAATAATCAAACATGTGGTAATACCAACAGCAACGTGTCGTTTTCAAAAATAGTTAGCAATTATAATAGTTTGTTAAGAACTTAAAATGAGGTTTAAACGTTCAGTTAAATAAGTATTGACCAACCACAGAAACGTGCACGAAACAACGTGCTCACTACCTAACAGGTGATTTTCAATTTAACATTAGGCCTACGTAATTTCAAAGTTATTACATAACCGATCACAAACGCAATTACCGGTAGTATAAAAAATATTTGATTTATTTGATATATTTGATATTTGATTTATAAGCCAATCTTTCCTTACAATTTGATTTATAAGCCAATCTTTCCTTACGCATTCTCCACGCAGCTTCAGTAGTTTTACGTAAACTCACTCAGGAAGAGCTTGACGCATGAACTCTCTGCACGTTTGATATCTTTTGACCAATGTACTCGGATAAAAAAAAAATTAAAGTGTCTTTTTTCTTTTTTTTTATGCAGCTTCAGCCATGAGGAATCCCGTCCTGTTGTCACCAACGGAAGCAGAGGCAGAGAAATACATCAAAGATTTCCTACGCTTGGCCCCAGGGAGGGTGTAATTTATGTTATTAGTGTATTGTAGGAATATAGAGTGTTTTGTTTTGTTTTATTTGAATAGCCTATGATAATATAGCGTTCTGTTAATGTGGCCTTTTATAATTAATTAAAAATGAATATAAATGATTAATTATAAATATATTGCCTATAATAAATGTATTTCTAAAAACGACAGCAAATGCGTGTTTTATTCTAGGTTCAAGAAAGCGTGGTTACTTCACCTGCACAACAACTTCTATAACTAGCTGATTATTATATCTAACCCAATCAACATAACGTAATTTTAAAGATATAACCGATCACAAACGTCACACAATTAGTATTCAAAATATATTTGTTTTATACCTCAAGCACATATGTTTCCTCACAACTCGTCAACACGTCTTCTCCACGCACTCAGCATTGCAGCATCAGCAGCACGTGGTTTAATGTAGACTAGACTCACGCAGGAAGAGTATGTCCAAAGCCGGGTAAAAGTAGGCTACATATTTACCTTTGCAAGTAATTTTTAGAAGAAGCAGTCGAGCAACAGAAGAGAACAGCAGATTGTAAGTGTTATGTTTTCTCATTAGATTTTAGCGCGGTTTGCCGTTGCTATGAAACATTGTTTTGTTTGCTGTGTTTAACGTGGTACACGCCTGCTGAAGTTGCGTTAGTTCTCGTACAGCGTGACAAGCGGCTGCATTTTATGGGAATTAATTTTGTTAATGGAAGGAATTATATATTAAAACGATGTCTGGGCTACATACATCAGATGTCTTGGAGATGTATGAACATCTGCTGAACATCTTTAAAAGAGCGGATTGCCGACGTTCTAAATTATTTACGTCTTATTTACATAGCCTAGACGTCGTTCTAACAGCTGGCAATGATGTCTCGGCGACGTAAACCATATGAGCACACGCCCTAATATAAACGTCTTCCAGATGAAAACGACGACGTCACACAGATGTCTGCGCGACGTGCGTGTGCTATCTGGGAAATAATATTATATGTAGAAAAAGAATCATCTATATTATTCAATATAGCATAAAAAGATATATCAGTACAAATATTGTATTTTAAAATAACTCTAAGTTAAAACTAATCAGAGGAATCTAAAGAGATCGCTAATTGGATAAGTGAAAGTTGAGCCCCGCCCCTAGAAGCTCATCGGAAAGAGAGATGTGAGGCGCGATGTGAGAAAAGCATGTTTGAGAAGCCATGCGAGAGCATTAGCTATATTAAAGCTGATAAGAGATAAAAACAAACCTTGATTATATTGAACAGAAGTTCTGTAATGTTCCTGATCGGAAGGAAGACTTAAGCAGTGGCGATTTACTGAAGTAACAAGGCCAAATCGATGGGTGTTTAGGATAATCACCAAAAAAAAATTTATTTTCTTTTTGGATTATATTCTCCTTGGTGAGTAACATTTTATTTTAAGATGTGGTTTTTGAATGTGAAACGACTAATATGAATATCTTGACTAATGTGCACGTATATACAATGGTAATCTGAATGTCGTGAAATGATGCAATTACTGTTTAAATGAGCTGTGTGCAGCTGTAAAGTGATGTGAATGTGTAAATGGTGTTTAATGTTGAAGGAAAACGTGTATATTTGTGTGAAGTTAGTTAGTTTTGTTTTTTTCTCATTACCGAGTTTATCACCACGAGGTGCTAGCTTGCTAACCATGTATATATATTTCAATATGTATCAACCGCACGTGAGTTGATTAGCATGTCACGTTCTCTGTGTACGAGGAGAATGAAATTGATCAGACAGACATGTTTGAGTTTAAAATAGTTTATTAGAAATTGAAATGAGATATGTTGACTGAATATTTGGAAAATGTGATTTAATGACTGTTTTTTTTTTTTTGGCTTTGTGTTTTCAAGGCCGGGTTTTTTTTCTTTGTTTTTTTTGTTTGTTTGTTCTCTTCTTTCTTGTTGAGCATATGTGAGTGTTTCATCTGCTGCCGATCCTGAGCTTCAGCAGTAGAGATTGACATCGAGGAATTGTCCTTGCCTTTTGCTGTGTGTGAATTGCGAGGACTGGCGAGCCATTCCCATCTGAATCGTACCTGGTGACATAGTTTCAAGCCTGATGAATACATATTGGTAGGACGAACCATTCTTCTTTAATCACCTTTATTCTACTGGACTGAGCAACTTTATTATTATTTTTTCTCTCTCTCATCTTTCGGACTCGCTGGATTGAGAAACTGATTTTTTTTTTTTTGGACTGAGCCATTTTTTTTTTTGTTTCCCTCTTTAAATCTGAACTGAGATACTGAGATACTGATTATCTGAACTGAGATACTGTTTTTTTGAACTGAAACGCTGATTTTCTGAATCGAGACATTTTTATTTTATTTTTATTTTGACATTTCAATTGAATTATACTGTTGTTTATATTGTTTTTTTCCCCCATTCTAATATTTCACTTCAAGAGTTACTAAGAAAAGAAAATATAAAAAGACACGAAAAATATGAATACTTTTCTTATAGTTAATACTTACATTGATGTTTTGAGTGGTTATTCCCCTTTTGTTGTCGCTGTATATAATTAGCATTTTCTCCCTCCAGAGAGCCGTACTTAATCTTCTGTGACTGGTCTATACTTAGTTTAAACTTGTGATATAGGTTACAAAAATTGGCGAGCCCAGCCAGGAGGAAAAAAATAAATAAATAATATATATATATATATTTTTTAAACCGAACAAAAATATTAAGTGCAAGACAAAAAAGGGGAATTTATACTTTAACCAGAGTGAAACAGTCAAAATGAATATAGTGAAACAAGAAACTGTGAACGTTACAAATGCTGTCCTCGTTAGCGGCCTTGCTTTAACTGAAGCAGACCAGCATGTTGAAGCATATTTGCTTCGATATGGTTCTATAAAACGTAACTTGCTGATAGATGACCCTACCTCAAAATTCCACCGTAGTGCCATAGTGGAATTTGCCCATAGTGCTGCCATGAAAAATTTAGGACCTTTACTACCCTTGACATTTGTATGCCCTACTGACCTGAATGTTACTTTTCAAATACACCCCTTAGATATTATGTGCCCTCAGGCTGACACCAGTGAAGTTACTAAGGGGTACCTCGAAGAACTGCAAGCAATTGCCAGAGCAAGCGGGAAGTCATTTCAAGATGTGCTCCAGGAGGAATTGGCAAAGATTCACCAGGTTAGTGTTTCTGGGAAAGAACCAGCAGTGTCACAGGGAGTGAGTACCTGCAATCTTGGTGACAGTCTCCTGAGTCCAGGGACCAGCAATCCCCCTCTGTTGAGTGATGAGAACCCAGAGTTAAAAAGCCCGGTTTGGGAGAACACAACTACTGCTACACCCTTGCAGTCGGAAGTCAATGGAGCCATACCTGTTACAATGGTGTCCCCACCCATCTCAGCAAGCATCCTAGACACACCTACGGTACAACAAGCTCACAAGCTGTGAAGATGCCAGTGTCTGATTGATTGGCTCTGTGCACAGTGGGGCCAGATCTAGAAACGGTCTAAGCAGGATTAAAGTTTCTTCTGTGGTGGTGTCAAACAGGATATTCTCAACCAAGCCAAGTTGTCCATCAATCATCACACAATTGTCTCCCATCTTGCATTTTATTTCAGCATTTTGAAATCTGGCCCTCTTGTACTGTAGACTTAAACCATTATCTGGCACTGTTGGTCCGCTTGAATGCTTTCTAAGTTTGGGTTTGTCAATGTGGAAAGTGGATTTCTTCTGTGTGGACTGCCACTCTACAACATGTGCAATTTGCTGAAGAATATATTGAGGCTTTCTGACCTTTCTTTTAAGGTGGCCCAAGAAGTTTTCAAAAGGAAATGCAGACACATGATCTAAGGAACCAAACCTCCTCACATCATCTGCTAGATGACACAGAGAGTGCAAATTGTAGACCATTTCCTCAATGCCATACTGAACTGTTCAAGGAAGTATCTGATTAGGTCATCTGCATAATCGCAGTAATGGGCACACAGGGTTGGAGAAAGCATCAAATAGATGCTGATGGACAGTGAAAGAAAGTTATTGTAGAGTGGAGTTGGGAGAATGTCTTTTAGTACTACTGGACCAGTGTACAAAAGAAACTGTCTGAATTCCGTAGCTTTCCAGCAATCTAATTCTGAGACTGACCTTGGCTTTCGTGCGAACTCACAAGGTATGTACTTTGACATTCCTACCAGTTTTTTCGGAGATGGCACTGATCTTAATGGAGCTCTGTCTGTATTTTAGGTCACCTTTGGTCCAAAAATTCAGCAGCTTCCTTGTGACACCAAGGCAAACAACATGCATATAGTCAAGCACGAACTGGGTGACCATTCCTAAATGTAATAAGCTCAGTATTGAGTGACCTCTATTGCCGCGTTTCCACAACAGGAACTTTACCCAGGAACTAGGGACTTTGGCCTGGTACTCGGTGTGTTTCCACCGCAGGAACCAGGAACTAAATAAAGTTCCGGGTAAAAAAAGGCCCCTCAGAAAGTCCCTGCTGGCGAGGTGGTACTTTTTCAAAGTTCCGGAACTTTCGGGGGCGGGACTTGGCCGCTAAACATCCTGATTGGTTGAGTTCACGCAGCATTGGTTGAGTTCAACCACCATTTATTCGGATCAACATTTTCTAAATATTACTGTTATTGTGTCATGAAATGTAATTTTAAAAGTATTTCAGGCGAGAATGTAGTTGTTTAAACTCAAATCTGTGGTTTATTTATAAAGACAGCGCCTATTTAAAAATGCCGATCTCAGAGACGGTGAGCTCCACGCGATCAGCAGGAGATCAGTCCTCATGTATCCACCGAGAAGCAGCCTCTCCTCGGCTAGACCTTCTGATATGTGCCGCTGGGTCTGATGTCTCTTTAGTGGTTACACATAACATATAATTCAGCTGCGGGGTAAATCTAACAGGTTTTCTTTGGACTGTATTCAATTTATCTATATGTTAAAATGAAAATAAAAAAGGCAAATCTATATAATATTTCGTTTCATTGTAATGGCTGTATATCCCTGAACTAAGTACATTTCTGCAGCTGTTATTATGCTTAAATGAAAACGAAAGGAGGCAGTGGTATTTGATATCCTATTTAGTTTTATTGTAAATATACAGAGAGGAAAATAGTAGCCATGGTCAGCTGACTGAAGTTATCAAGTATATGCTGCTGTTTGCAGATTTACTGGATTTGCGTCGTCGCAGACATCACACTCCCGAGTCGAATGCACAAAGTCTGAACTACCGAGGATGCACGTCCAAAATCAGCGTACTTTGTATTGAGAAACGCGTGCAGACCTACGTCACCAGTCTATTTGCCTAATCTTCCCGGTACTTTACACCGCGGTGGAAACGCAGAAAGCAACAGGTCTGGGGGGGGGAAAGTTCCTGGTACAAATGTTCCGGGTAATTTCGGTGGAAACGCGGCATATGATGATTTTCATCACGCTGTTCAGCAAATGACTCGTCTGTTCTCAGTCTGGCATGTGTTTCAGGAAACGTCATTTTTCGTCCCACTCAGGATCCCTCCTGTGTGCAGCAATCACAAACACCATATCCTCCAAGCCCCTTTGTTTGTTTTATAAATGATCGTGCTGGAGCATCACAAATAAAGCAGTCCAGGGACAAAGACAACCTCCTCTCATCTACACTGAAACCGTGTTCAAGAGTGGAAACCTCCTGAACGAAGTCTTGAAGAAACTGGTTCGGATTGTGTGGTTTGCTGTTTCCACAAAAGACCCTACAACAAATGGATCACTTTCAAACCGAAATTTTCCTAAAATTGGCCAAAGTTGCTATGGAGAACTCTTGAATAATGGTAGTCCATCCACATTCACCTGCAATTTGATTGTGTCAGGCTGTGACAGCAGGCTTTCTTTGTTTTGAAGCAAATGTTCTAATATGCCAAAATGCACATACTCCCCACCACCAATTGTTTTCACCTCACAAGAATGTGATGTTTTCATCAAAGTCCGTAAACATTTTGGGAGTGAGGGGATGCGTTTGTTTAAAACTTTAAGTAGGCTGTCAGCTGCATTTTGTGTCATTCCAGACTCTACCACCCATTGACGCAGTTCACCGGGCAAGTTTTCAAAGTTGTCAGTGTCATTTACATCACTGAAAAACTCTTCCTCTTCGCTAAAACTGCTGAGACAATCACTGAATCTGTCATCATCAATGTTGCTATCAGTGTCAGTGTCGCTGTCAAGATCAATGTTTTCTGTGTTGTTTTCAAATACTGAGATGTTATCACAAGTCATGTCTTCATCCTGTGATGTTTCATAATTTGCCAAAAGAGATTTATTGGGATTGACCACTTGGGTTTCAGTGTCATTTTTTGGAGGGGTTTGGAGCTCTTGAAGAATATTCTGGATCCGCCTCCATGTGGTAACTGAACTCACACCTCCAAATTGTGCCATGTTTCTACAAGAATTAAAACACAAACATCTTATGTAAATGTCCCTGCTAAAATAAAAACAATAGAAGCCACATAATTTGTAATTGTTTTACTGGTTATAATGGGAATTGTATTGGTTTTAATGGAAAATGTAATGATCCCTTTTGGTCTGTACAGGTAATTTGTCAGGAAAACCTTTTATTTTTTATATTCACTTTTTATGTTATTAGTAACTAATCTTAATGCTTGGATATAATTATAAATTTACCCAAAAACTGTCATGGCAGCAGCACTCAAGAAATGTAGTATTTATGTTTCATTCATACTCGAAGCCAGAGGGCACCCACTTACATAAAGTACAAATTGAACATTATAGACGTTTCATGACGTTAAAGGAAATACTTTTTCATGGACAAATTCAGCAGTAGCCTGCGATGCAAATTTGCCACTTTTCGAAATCAGTTTGAAGACATTTTGTGTGATTCGTGTAGATCCGGTGAGTTTTTTGAAATTGGTGGGTTTTTATATTCGTGCATGGTCTTGAATTATTAAAGCGAAGTTTTTGATTTGCAAAGTGTTTTTTTTACTTTTGTGAATCAGAGTGGTGGAGTAGCTTTACTTTGTTATTGTACTTAAATACATTTTTCAAGTGATGTGACATACCAAGTATGGTGACCAATACTCAGAATTCGTGCTCTGCATCCAAAGTGCATACACACAGCAGTGAACACACACCCGGAGCAGTGGGCAGCCATTTATGCTGCGGCGCCCAGTGAGCAGTTAGGGGTTCAGTGCCTTGCTCAAGGACACCTAAGTCGTGGGGGCGGATGGGGTGCGGGTGGCTAATTGGGCTTAAGCCCCGAATGTTTTGTCAAAAGCCCTGAATCTTTAAGATAATAATAGTAATAATAACTTTGTTTCATTTCCTCTCAGTCTTTCAGACTGGAGCGGCAAAAAAATGAAACCAAAGCTCTATTACCGTGCGTGGTGGCGGATGGTAATGCATCGCTCAACAATCAGCTTGTCTGCCAACTGCCATTAAAAACTAATGAAGAACAATAAAAATCATCTTCTTCGTCGTTGTCATTAGGGGCCGGCGGGCTTTTTTATTTCACCGGCGTCGTAGCGAGCTTACTGGCTGAAATTAACATTATGGACATTAACATTTTTTTTAAAGGAACACTAACAGTAAACCTCATCGGCCGGAGAGAGATTCAGAAGCAGCGTTAGACGAACCGCGGACAAGTGTTACAGGTTTGTAAATCAGCTGTTGTAACACTTGAGTTACGTGACTATATTGCTAGCTAGCGTCATACTGTGCTATTATAATTTTCAATTCCTCAATTTGAAAACAATTCTATCTGATTTTTGGATTGACTTTGGATAAATTCTTGTTAAAACTACAAAGTAATTCAATCAAGAGCAGTGAGTGATTTACTTTCATTTTCATACATTAAAGACACTGACAGCAGAGCTAGTAAATTAAGCGCGGTCACCTTGAGAGACAAACGCATCCATTATAATGATACACATCCGATTTTTTTGCAACTCTTTACTTTCACTTAGGACATAACCACAGACTTTTTTTTCGAACACACTTTCCAAGACGGGTATTTCGACATATTTTGTATGTATTTGTTGTTGGTACAAAAGCAAGAAGACTTTGAGACGCGTCTCTGCTTGCTCCCTGAACACCTGAACACCGCGCTGCTGAATTGAGCTCTTTCGCTTTCGCTCTTTTTTTCTGTTTATTTAAACTGCGATGTGTATTTGTTTGTTCAGGTGCAGGAGGACGTGAGCGTCCTGAAGGAGAGCTCGGTTCAGTGTTGCTGTTCGTGAGACGCGGCTCTCTCTCGTGCGCACCGAACACAGCGCGAGTCACCAGCTGCTCAGTTCAGCTTTCCCGCATCGCTGCGCTGAAGCCAACTTGATGTGTTGAATGCTCGGAGCACGTTATAAAACGAATTCTTAAAATACACATTTCTGTTTTAATAAATGCTCATATTAAATCATAGCATAACACATAAGTAGGTACAAAAATAATCAGTGATGCATATGTAACCATTTTGGTCGCAGTGTAGTTCCCTGCTTTACCATGTTATGCAACGCTGAGCAATCGCTGTGACGTTCAGCCTGACAGAGAAAATCTCACAAGCACATATTTTATCAATTGTGAGTCCTTTTGTGAGTACTATTATATGCACAACATGAAAATAGATAACTATCATAGTCCCTTCTTCACTTTTTCAGTAATGTGTGATAACTTGATAAAAATATTGGCAATACTATTAAAATATGATCAAATTTAATGGTATCTAGGAGATGATCGTTTTTGCATAATTACTATATTGGGTTTTATGAAAGTTCATAAAAAATTATAAAAAATTATGAATATATATATATTTTTTTTATGCACATAAATGAAGCATTTTCAAGTCTTTGAACAGATGAGGTGTGCTATATCTTTTCTAACTGATTGGACTTACGGTTTTCATAAAAATAAATATTAAAAATAAAAAAAAATCCCATAGACTTTAATTGACAGGATGTTCAGATGACACAAGCTCCAAATCCCATTAGACTCCATCAAACTTTGCTTCTATGAACTATTTCTAATCAATTTAAACTCATTCAAACTCATGTAATATTTCAAATTTATTTATGTGCATCAATAAAAAATTAATAAATATTCATTATTATTTTTAATAAACTTCAATAAGGCCCAATATAGTAATAATGCAAAAACTATAATCTCCTAAATACCATTCAATTTGATTTTATTTTAATAGTACTGACAACATATTTCTCAAGTTATCACACATTACTGAAAAATTAAAGAAGGGACACTATGATAGTTATCTATTTTCCTGTTGTGCATATAATAGTACTCACAGAATGACTCATAATTTACTTGAAAAGAGGCAATTTATGTATTCCCTTGTATGAACTGATTTGTCTGAATATATCTTGAAGTATTTAGTATTTATCCTGTGGCGCCATCGTGTGGACAACATACTGAAAGCAGCTGGTAAATGAAGCCTCTTTTAATATTCAATCCAGCATTAATACCCATTTTCGATTTATTTTTCGTTTATATTCGCCAAGCTATTATGAGTTTTGAAATAATCGTATTACTTGATTTGTCCGATCTACCGACGAAAAGCCAGAATCACTGTCCTCTGAAGCTGGGGAGATGGATGTTATTTTCACCTAAGACAAAAAGATCACACAAGCATTCATTTTGATCTCTATAATATATTCTTCTAATTGTTTTGTGTTGATTCGCTGCACTGTTTTAATTTAAAAGGCTGTCGTGACTTTTTTTCCTTCCAGTATTCATAAGCTGTATCACGCTGATATTTCATTTTGCACACATACACAGCTCAAAAACACCTGAATTCTGCTCTTGTTGTGTTCTAATGGGTGGATTGTGTGCACTCGCTGTGATATATTTTATTTTTGAAAGCTCTTAAAAAATATAAAAATGCTTTTATTCTGAGCTCGTAGTGATAACTGGGCTGGCTGATGAAGCGCTCATTTCTCTCTCGTCTATCTGTCGGTTCTTTGGCCAGAGACATAATTATGTTGGCTTGGCAAAGCCAACATACTGTTATGCTATTTAAACTTATTATTATTATTATTATTATTATTTTTCTGAGACTAAAAATTCCAAACGTATCTCCTCCTAGGGCTTTAAAGCCACAAGCCCCAAACTCGGCAGACACCTGCGGGATAGAGCGGTGGTGTGTGCTATATCTTTTCAGAGTGATCAGAATTAAAGTTTTTTTTAAATTAATTTTAAAATGTTTAATTCATTACCCATAGACTTACATTGTCTGAGAAAAAGTGCGCCCCTACAGTTGCAATACCCGGGAGCGATTAAGGGGAGGAGTCGGGTTTCGTTTCACTTTTAAACCGGTTAAAAATTACAAGTAAATAATACAATTTCCCTCAAACTGACAAGCTAAACCAACATATCTGATTATTACAGGGGCCAGTGCTCATTAATAAATGATTTCTGGGCAGAGAGCAGTCAGAAAGACGAGAGAAGAATCACTGCTGGTCAGCTCAGGCAGCTCAGTCTCCACGGATCTCACAACGAGCGAATTTATTCTTATTTAAGACCTTTTAAAAATAATATATTACGGCGATTGCACGCAATCCACACGTTAGAACACACCAAGAGCTAAATTCAGATGTTTCTGAACTGTTTAAAGTAAAAACATGATATATTCGCGGCAGCCAACTGATGTGATGCGAGCGATGTATTCTCTGAACACTTGAAGTCCACATAGAGAATTTACAGCCTTTCACATTAAAACACTGCAGCGAAACAGCACAAAACAATTAGAAGAATATATTATACACATGAAAATGAGTGTTTATATGTGCTTGTGAGATTTTCTCTGTCAGGCTGAACTTCACAGCGATTGATCGGCGCTGCACAACATGGTAAAGTCATTTATATATTTTTTAAGAGCTTCTTAAAATACAATATTACTCCGAATGCACACAATACACCCATTAGAACACAACAAAAGCAAAATCCAGGGTTTTTTGAGCCGTGTATGTGTGCAAAATGCAATATTTGACATTGTGAAGGGAAAAAAAGTCACATGACAGCCGCGTTTCAGGGCGAGATCGGACAAATAAATACACATTTCATTCACACTGACAAGCTAAACCAACATATGTTATTATTATCGGGTCAGATCTCATTAATAAATGATGTCTCTGGCCAAAGAACCGACAGATAGACGAGAGAGAAATGAGCGCTTCATCAGCCAGCCCAGTTATCACTACGAGCTCAGAATAAAAGCATCTTTATATTTTTTAAGAGCTTCCAAAAATAATATCACAGCGAATGCACTAATCCACCCATTAGAACACAACAAGAGCAGATTTCAGGTGTTTTTGAGCTGTTGATGTGTGCAAAATGAAATATAATTTGACAGCATGATACAGCTTATGAATACTGGAAGGAAAAAAAGTCACGACAGCCTTTTAAAACCCTCTGGAGTCGATTAACGCGGATACGCGTTTTGAGTCATTTTCTCCTGATAACCCCGAAAAGAACTTAAATTACACTTTCAGTTTTAATCGTACAGATAAGAGCAATACATCAATCGAATCTGTAAAGGGTCTACTTTTTTTGGATACAGACATAATAACAACAAAACTTTGTGCACTTATAAAATAAAGATAACAAACAAGGTGCGCTGTCTGCAGCCTTTGTCTGCGCTGATCTTCTTTTACAAACACGTCATTAAAATGAACTGTAACTCCGTGAATACTCAACGAAAATACATGAGAGAGATATCTATAGAAAGCTTGACATGTCTATTTTTAAACTAAACAAGTGCCGCCGAAAACAGATATTCTGTGATAAAGTAATCCATATGAAAACATTCCCTTCATTATATCTAATGTGGGGGGATATACCAGGGATATACCATATACCCTCTCTAACCAGGGAAGTCGTGGCCTAATGGTTAGAGAGTCGGACTCCCAATCGAAAGGTTGTGAGTTCGAGTCCTGGGCCGGCAGGAATTGTGGGTGGGGGGAGTGCATGTACAGTTCTCTCTCCACCTTCAATACCACGACTTAGGTGTCCTTGAGCAAGGCATCAAACCCCCAACTGCTCCCTGGGCGCCGCAGCATAAATGGCTGCCCACTGCTCTGGGTGTGTGTTCACAGTGTGTGTGTGTGTGTGTTCACTGCTCTGTGTGTGTGCATTTCGGATGGGTTAAATGCAGAGCACAAATTCTGAGTATGGGTCACCATACTTGGCTGAATGTCACTTCACTTCACTTCACATGTGTATGAAAGGCCAAGAGGGTCAAATACACGTGAATTTTAACGCGTCAACAACACGTTAAATACGTTAAATACACGTTAAAAACTAAAAAAATTTAGTTTGAATGGGTCAATTGTTTTGTGCTGTTTCGCTGCAGTGTTTTAATGTGAAAGGCTGTAAATTCTCTATGTGGACTTCAAGTGTTCAGAGAATACATCGCTCGCATCACATCAGTTGGCTGCCGCGAATATATCATGTTTTTACTTTAAACAGTTCAGAAACATCTGAATTTAGCTCTTGGTGTGTTCTAACGTGTGGATTGCGTGCAATCGCCGTAATATATTATTTTTAAAAGGTCTTAAATAAGAATATATTCGCTCGTTGTGAGATCCGTGGAGACTGAGCTGCTTGAGCTGACCAGCCGTGATTCTTCTCTCGTCTTTCTGACTGCTCTCTGCCCAGAAATCATTTATTAATGAGCACTGGCCCCTGTAATAATCAGATATGTTGGTTTAGCTTGTCAGTTTGAGGGAAATTGTATTATTTACTTGTAATTTTTAACCGGTTTAAAAGTAAAACGAAACCCGACTCCTCCCCTTAATCGCTCCCGGGTATTGCAACTGTAGGGGCGCACTTTTTCTCAGACAATGTAAGTCTATGGGTAATGAATTAAACATTTTAAATTTAATTAAAAAAAAACTTTAATTCTGATCACTCTGAAAAGATATAGCACACACCACCGCTCTATCCCGCAGGTGTCTGCCGAGTTTGGGGCTTGTGGCTTTAAAGCCCTAGGAGGAGATACGTTTGGAATTTTTAGTCTCAGAAAAATAATTATAATAATAATAATAATAAGTTTAAATAGCATAACAGTATGTTGGCTTTGCCAAGCCAACATAATAAAAATAAAAATAAGAAGTTTAAATAGCATAACAGTATGTTGGCTTGTTGCCAAGCCAACATAATAACTAGATAAAAATGTTTGTCAAGACAAACATTAAGTTGGCTTGAGAAAGCCTGACCAGAAAGTTTGAAAAGTTTGAAAATGTGAAAAGTTTAAAAAGATTTCAAAGTTTAGGAAGTTTAAAAAAGACAGTGATTAACATTATTGCTAGCTTAACAAGCAAGTGAATACCATGTCATTAGCATGATTAGCAAAGTTGCTAGCATGTTTCTAGCATGATTAACAAGTGACTAGCATGTACTTAGCATGATTAGCAAGGTATCTAGCATGTCGCTAGCATAATTAGCAAGTGACTAGCCATGTCGCTAGCATGATTAGGAAGTTATTAGGATTTCTCTAGCATGTTTATAGCATGATTAGTATGCTACTAACAAGTTGATAGCATGATTAGCATGTTTCTAGCATGATTAGCATGTGACTAGCATGTTTCTAGCATGATTAGCATATTGCTAGCATGTCGCTAACATAATTAGCATGCGACTAGCATGTTGGTAGCATGCTTCTAGCATGATTAGAATGTTGTTAGCATGTTTCTAGAATGAATAGCATGTTGTTAGCATGTTTCTAGCATGATTTTAGCATGATTAACATGTTGCTATCATGTTTCTAACATGATTAGCGTTCGACTAGCATGATTAGCATGTTGCTAGAATGTTTATAACATGATTAGCATGCGACTAGCATGTTGCTAGCATGTTTTAGCATGATTAGCATGTTGCTAGCATGTTTCTTGCATGATTAACATGTTGCTAGCATGTCGCTAGCATGTCTCTAGCATGTCACTAGTATGTTTCTAGCATGATTAGCATGATACTAGCATGTTGCTACCATGATTAGCATGTTGCTAGAATGTTTCTAGCATGATTAGAATGTTTGTTAGCATGTTTCTAGCATGACTAGCATGCGACTAGCATGTTGCCACCATGATTTTAGCATGATTAGCATGTTTCTAACATGCGACTAGCATTGTTGCTAGCATGGTTTTAGCATGATTAGCATGATGCTAGCATGTTTCTACCATGATTGGCATGCGACTAACATGTTACTAGCATGTTTCTAGCATGACTAGCATGCAATTAACATGTTGTTAGCATGATTTTACCATGATTAGCATGTTGCTAGCATGTTTCTAGCATGATTAACAAGTGACTAGCATGTACTTAGCATGATTAGCAAGGTATCTAGCATGTCGCTAGCATAATAAGCAAGTGACTAGCCATGTCGCTAGCATGATTAGGAAGTTATTAGGATGTCTCTAGCATGTTTATAGCATGATTAGTATGCTACTAACAAGTTAATAGCATGATTAGCATGTTTTCAGCATGATTAGCATGTGACTAACATGTTTCTAGCATGATTAGCATGTGACTAGCATGATTAGCATATTGCTAGCATGTCGCTAACATAATTGGCAAATGACTAAGCATGTCACTAGCATGATTAGCAAGTTATTAAAAATGTCGTTAGCATGTTGTTAACATGATTAGCATGTTTCTAGCATGACTAGCATGCGACTAGCATTTTGCTAGCATGATTTTAGCATGATTAGCATGTTGCTAGCATGTTTCTAGTATGATTTGCAATGCGACTAGCATGTTGCTAGCATGATTTTAGCATGATTAGCATGTTGCTAGCATGTTTCTTGCATGATTAACATGTTGCTAGCATGTCTCTAGCATGATTAGCATGTTGCTAGCATGTTTCTAGCATGACTAGCATGAGACTAGCATGTTGCTAACATGATTTAACCATAATTAGCATGTTGCTAGCATGTTTCTAGCATGATTCGAATGTTTGTTAGCATGTTTCTAGCATGACTAGCATGTTGCCACCATGATTTTAGCATGATAAGCATGTTTCTAGCATGCGACTAGCATGTTGCTAGCATGGTTTTAGCATGTTTCTAGCATGATTGGCATGCGACTAGCATGTTACTAGCATGTTTCTAGCATGATTAGCATGTTGCTAGCATGTTTCTAGCATGATTGGCATGTTGCTAGCATGTCGCTAGCATGTTTCTAGCATGAATAACATGTTGCTAACATGTTGTTAACATGTTTCTAGCATGATTAGCATGCGACTAGCATGTTGTTAGCATATTGCTAGCATGATTAGCATGTTGCTAGCATGTCGCTAGGATTTTTTCTAGCATGATTAGCATGTGACTAGCATGTTGCTAGCATGATTAGCATGCGACTAGCATGTTGTTAACATGATTTTACCATGATTAACATGTTGCTAGTATATTTCTAGCATGATTAACATAATGCTAGCATGTTTCTAGCATGACTAGCATGCGACTAGCATGTGCCTAACATGATTAGCATATTGCTAGGATGTTTCTAGCATGACTAGCATGCGATTAGCATGTTGTTAGCATGATTTTACCATGATTAGCATGTTGCTAGCATGTTTCTAGCATGATTAGCATATTGCTAGCATGTCACTAGCATTATTTTAGCATGATTAGCATGTTGCTAGCATGTCGCTAGCATGTCTAGCATGATTAGCATGTTGTTAACATGTAGCTAACATGTTTCTAGCATGATTAGCATGCGACTAGCATGTTTCTAACATGATTAGCATGTTGCTAGCATGTTTCTAACATGACTAGCATGCGGCTAGCATGTTGTTATCATGTTTCTAGCATGATTAACATGGGAGTAGCATGTTGCTAGCATGATTAGCATGTTGCTAGCATGTTTCTAGCATGACTAGCCTGTGACTAGCATTTTGGTAGCATGATTTTTGCATGATTAGCATGTTGCTAGCTTGTTTCTAGCATGACTAGCATGCGACTAGCAAGTTGCTAGTTTGATTAGCATGTTGTTACCATAATTTAAGCATGATTAACATGTTATTAGCATGTTTCTAGCATGACTAGCATGCGACTAGCATGTTGCTAACATGATTTTAGTATGATTAGCATGTTGTTAGCATGTTTCTAGCATGACTAGCATGCGACTAGCATGTTGCTAGCATGACTAGCATGCGACTAGTATGTTGCTAGCATGTTTCTAGCATGATTAGCATGTTGCTAGCATGTTTCTAGCATGCGACTAGCATGTTGCTAGCATAATTTTAGCATGATTAGCATATTATTAGGATAGATAGATAGATAGATAGAAATTGTCAGATTGATAGATAGATAGGTGGATAGATAGATAGATAGATAGATAGATTAGATGTGTTTCAATGAGTTTAAATTGATTAGCATCAAAGCTTGATTGAGTCTAATGGGCTTTGGAGCTTGGGTCATCTGAACATCCTGTCAATGAAAGTCTTTGGGATTTTTATGATTTTTAATATTAATTTTTAAGAAAACCGTAACTCAAACCAGTCTGAAAAGATAGCACACCAAGTCAGAACAGTATGAAGGTCTGACCCGAGTTTGGAGTATGTAGCTTGAAGGGTCTAGGTCAGGAAGAAGAAGAAGAAGAAGAAGAAGAAGAATACGTTTAAATAGGATTTCAGTAAGTTGGCTTTCTCAAGCCAACTTAATAATAATAAGTTTAAATAGCAGATCAGTAGGTTGGCTTTCTCAAGCCAACCTAATAACAAATAGTCCTAAGGAAAACAATAGGGCTCTCGCCCTCCAGGCTTGAGCCCTAATTAAAGCTGCAAGCAGCGATGAACGGGCCCTCGCACCCGGGCTCACCGGCAGTGAGTGGCTTTAGTAAATATGTGAATGGTAAAAATATGCATTTAAACTCATAAATATAAGTGGAATATATCAAAGTTAATTCCATATATCTGCCAATCTTCCTGTTGTCAGCAGGTGGCACTATCATTATAATGGAATATGCGCCTTCAGATCTGTTCAGGCCAGGACTCTTATCAAACATGTGAAGTTTGGGGAAGATCAGACATTTTATGCCTGAGTTACAAATTTTATTCCCATGGCGAGACATCAAACTTTGTCACGGCGCCAAGGACACGCCCTTTATTGAAATCTCAAGATATTCACTATTTACAATTTCGCAAAGGCCTTTAGATTAGACTGACCAAAATAAAATGTTAATTTTATTAAATTTCTAGGAGTAGTTCAATGCAGCGTAAAGCATTCACTTCCTGTTGCCAGCAGGTGGCACTATGACTATAACTAAATTTGGGAATGTTGATCTGTTCAGGTCAGGAATCTTATCAAACATGTGAAGTTTGGGGCAGATTGGACATTGTATGTCTGAGTTATAGCAACTTCATTTTTCATGGCGAATCATCGAAATTTGTCAGGCAGCCACGGACACGCCCTTAAATGAAAACTCAAGATCTCCACAATTTAACATTACAAAGACCTTTAGATTAGACTGACCACTAAAAAGACATTGATGTCATAAAATTTCTAGGAGTAGTTCGTCACAGCGTAAAATATGACACTTCCTGTTGCCAATAGGTGGCACTATGACTATAACTGAATATGGGCATGTCATTCTATTCCGGTCCGGAGTCTTATCAGCCATGTGAAGTTTGGGGCAGATTGGACATTTTCATGGTGAAACATCGAAATTCGCCAGGCCGCCATGGACACGCCCTTTAACGAAACCTCAAGATCTTCGCAATTTAACATTGCAAAGGCCTTTAGATTACACTGACCAAGTTTGGTGTTGATCTGAATAAATCTGTAGGAGGAGTTCGTTAAAGTACAAACCCTGAAAATGGCAAAACAACACCAATTTTGCAGAGAAAATTCAAAATAACCGACTTCCTGTTGGGATTCAGATTTCGTACCAAGAGACTTTTTTGTAGGTATTGGTGTGTTACATGTGTGTACTGATTTTTGTACATGTACGTGAAACATAGCTCGAGGCACACTCCGTTGAAAGTGTATAGGTGTCGCTATCGAGTCATTTTGACACACCCGATGGAATATTGGCCTTCAGATCTGTTCAGGCCAGGACTCTTATCACACATGTAAAGTTTGCGGAAGATCGGACATTTTATGCCTATGTTATAACATTTTTTATTCCCATGGTGAGACTTTGAAATTTGTCACGGCGCCATAGACACGCCTTTTAATGAAAACTCAAGATCTTCACAACTTAACATCGCACAGGCCTTTAGATTAGACTGACCATAAAAAAGACATTGATGTCAAAAAATTTCTAGGAGTAGTCTGTCGAAGCGTATAATATGTCACTTCCTGTTGCCTATAGGTGGCGCTATGACTATAACTGAATATGGGCATGTCAATATGTTCAGGGCAGGAGTTTTATTAAGCATGTGAAGTTTTGGGCAGATTGGACATTGTATGTGTAAGTTATAGCAACTTAATTTTTCATGGCGAATCATCGAAATTCGCCAGGCCGCCACAGACACGCCCTTTAGATCAGGCATACCAAATTTGGTGTTGATCTGAATGAATCTCTAGGAGGAGTTCGTTAAAATACAATGCATGGAAATGACAAAAATGACACAAAATTTGCTCATAAAATTTAAAATAACTGACTTCCTGTTGGGTTTCGGATTTTGCTCCAAGAGACTTTTTTGTAGGTATTGGAGATTTACATGTGTATACCGATTTTCATAAATGTACGTGAAACGTAGCTCGAGGCGCACACCGTTGAACATGTATAGGTGGCGCTGTTGAGCCATTTTGCCACACTCACTTCTGAAACCCATATCAGACGTAAATTTTCGCCAGTTCTGAGGTGTGTGCAAAGTTTCATGACTTTTCGAGCATGTTTAGGCCCTCAAAAATGCGATTCATTTTGCAGAAGTATAATAATAAAAATAAACGGAGCAATTCCAAGAGGGTCCTCGCACCACGGAACAGAAACAAGAGGGTCCTAGCACCATCGGTGCTCAGGCCCTAATAAAATAAAACTTAAAATAGCACAACAACTCCTCACAGACTGCTGCTTACATATAGGAACAAAAACAACAACATAATATCCAGGACTGGTCCTCTCTCGTCACTCCTCTTTTTATCTTTCTGGAGCTCCTCTGTGGGACTCCAGATCAGTGAGTGGTGCAGGTGTCACACATTATCATTTACTCCACCAGCCTGGCTCCTTCCCATGGCTCTCGGCCTCTCCCTACACATCACAAGTGTATTGGTCCAGCCCCCAACAACCGCACCAGTTTCTCATGTGGCCCCTTGGGAAAATGATTTGCTCACCCCTGCATCAACAGATACCCTTCATGCAGAGAATCTTCATTCAGGAACACAACAGATTCAGCTCATCCTGAGTCTCCATCCCAGAGAGCCAGAAGTGGATGACCAAGTTCTGAGTCTCTATCCCAGAGAGCCAGAAGTGGATTGACCAAGTTCTGAGTCTCCGTCCCAAAGACCCAGACGTGGCTGGACCAAGTTCTGAGTCTCCATCCCAGAGAGCCAGAAGTGGATGACCAAGTTCTGAGTCTCCATCCCAAAGACCCAGAAGTGGATGACCAAGTTCTGAGTCTCTATCCCAGAGAGCCAGAAGTGGATTGACCAAGTTCTGAGTCTCCGTCCCAAAGACCCAGACGTGGCTGGACCAAGTTCTGAGTCTCCATCCCAGAGAGCCAGAAGTGGATTGACCAAGTTCTGAGTCTCCATCCCAAAGACCCAGAAGTGGATGACCAAGTTCTGAGTCTCTAGCTAGAAGAGCCAGAAGTGGATTGACCAAGTTCTGAGTCTCTAGCCAAGAGAGCCAGAAGGGGATTGACCAAGTTCTGAGTCTCCAGCCCACAGACCCAGAAGTGGATGACCAAGTTCTGAGTCTCTAGCTAGAAGAGCCAGAAGTGGATTGACCAAGTTCTGAGTCTCTAGCCAAGAGAGCCAGAAGGGGATTGACCAAGTTCTGAGTCTCAGAAGAGGCAGAAGACATACAGACATTTGCACTAAGTTTAAGCTCCTCGGTTAAACCTTCACTTCAAGATACTTTCATCTGCGTGGTTCAGATTAAGGACTTTATGCACCTAATTCAGGGCCTCATCTGCATCTTCCAGATTTTAGGACCCTTTTGTGTTCCAGGAGATCAGCACCTATAGCGCTCTGTGATCAAGGCTAGTTTCAGAAAAGCAAGTTTATCTTTAGATTAGATCATGTAACTCTGACATAGCAACACCCAACTTACTTGCATTATATGCACTTTATTCCTTTGTCATTCATGGTATTAATTTAGTAGATGTCGATTACTCATTTATTTTTTGTTTATTTTGTTAGACTTTAGTCCGCCTTGTGTTGATAATACAGTAAGAGACAATACAGGTTAACCTTAATCTCCATTATCTACATTTAAGTGGATCTACATTTTAGTATGTCACTTTATCTATGCTCTTATTTTCCCTAAGCCCATCTCCATACTGTTTCAATGACTACCGTCCAGATGCACTTACTCCTATTCTTATTAAGTGCATTGAACTTCATGAGAACAGACATGCTAGTCATGCACCACATCAAGTTCATGGACTCGCTCTCTCATTTCATGAGTGCAGCTGCTGCAATTTTGCGTAGATTGTACACTGTAATGAATTATAAAATCATTAACAATGGGGTAAGATGCCCATGTAGTTTGAACTTGCATTTTGTTAGCAACTGCTTTTGTCACTTAAGCTTTGCGTTCAAATATTTCAATTCAAATCAATAATTTTTGTCTAATTATTTACTCATGTGCCAAGTAGCTGTGTAATAAGTGGGATAATAGGCCAGCAGGTTGTTATCACACAATAACCCCCTTCAGGGTGCTACAAGGCCCTGTTAGGTTATTCTGTGATTACAATCAGCTGGATATATTCCTGTCCTAAATTTATGGTTTTGAAAAATGACTGAAAACTTCTATAACAGGCACTTCTCATGTTTATTGACATTTTATGATGAATCACTTGTTGTTTTCCTCAACTGTAATTTTCTTTGGATAAAAGTGTATGCCACATGAACAAAAGTAATTGTAAATGAAAAATAAAGTTTGATAATAAGTTCATCAAAACTCTTTCTCTCCAAAGGGAATTCTCATGTGCCTGTTATTGCATCCTTTTAGAGTGAAACAGTTTCTACAGTGCTCCTAGGCACAAAGCATTTGTCCAGTTTGATCTGATCAAGCAGATTGGATCATCAGTCAATCAGGATATGGTGTGTATACACTTGGCAACATCAAGTGACGTCTCTATCTGGATAACCAATCAGATCCCTCTTTCACGTGGAATATTTAAATAAATGTTACACCATGTCTAAACCAGACTCAACAAAATAATATCATCAATGATGCTGTCTAACCTGGATGCGGCATGACATGACAAATCCCCGACAGTAAACTTGCTGTCTCATTCTGTTTGTGAGGTACTGACACAAAGAACAAATGATTTGCAACAGTTGCTTTGTCATTTCCAGTGTGGAGAGCTTCATGCCGTTGCGGCGCGGCTCAAGTGTAGGTGTTAAGTGTAGGAGTCTCACTAGCACTCCACAGCCTGGTATCCTCCATCTTTCTTCTGACAGTTCGGGAGAGGGGGGGGGTATTTTATCATGGCTGGATTGTGTTTACATTACACTGAGATCCGATCACAATGAGTCCTCGACTACCTCTGGACCAGAACACGTGGAATCGCACAACATTCCTATTAGAATCACGTTTACATTTGTCTTTTCATTTACAGCATTTAGCAACCATATCATCCTGTAGCCCAAGACTGGTGTCCCACTGAAGCGAAAAAGGGTTAAGCCTTGTCAGTACCTGCATGGGAGACTTCCTGGGAAAACTAGGTTGTTGCTGGAAGAAGTGATTGTGAGACAGGCAGGGGATGCTCACCCTGCAGTCTGTGTGGGTCCTAACACCCCAATATATATATATATATTTTTTAGGGGTTGCACCAACTAATCGACTAGTAGACCTCAATGCTCGACCATGACGCTTTAAGCTTAACGTTGACTAGTCTCCGGTCCTATAGAGGGCACAACAGGATAATAAATCTTTGAAGGACTTCCACATTTACGCACCGTTTCCAGTTAAAAGCACAAATAAATGTATACTCCTAATGGTCCACAAGACATGCTCGAAATTGATTGGGGGATCACACATTCTAAACATCTTATTGTACGGGTAAGTTAATCGCTGTTCTAATCTAATGCGCTGCTGTACTGTAACGCGCACACAGACTACAGACAGCAGATCGTACGTCACACGCAGATCACTCCACACAGAATCATTCAGCACGGATAAGTATTGTCAACGATATTCTGTGATTTCCCAAAAAAATTGCTTAAAAACTAAAAAGCTCAAGCATATATTTGTTGATAATTAATCCCCACAGTGTCACTACTACTACAAGAGAGACGCTGCTATGTGGAAATAATTCATACAATCGCTCTCACTAATGCATTCATATGAATGTAATCTGTACTGTGCTACTTTATCTTTATCTGATTTAGAATGAGCAGAAATCTTTGAGAAATAAAATGACCCAAATACAAAGATAAAATGATATTTAAATTAGCTGTTATGGGAGCAACAGCCATGTGGGCAGCGCTGTGCCATAGCTGTGCATAAGGTGTTTTTCACAGCTCCAGACTTATTTGTTCATTAATGACGTCATCATCGACTAGTCGGCTTCGACTCGACTTTCATCTATATATATATATATATATATATATATATATATACATATATATATATATATACAAACCCGATTCCAAAAAAGTTGGGACACTGTACAAATTGTGAATAAAAACAAAATGCAATGATGTGGAAGTTTTGGAAATTTAGAATACAACATAGATGACATGTCAAATGTTTAAACTGAGAAAATCATTTAATCATTTATCATTTAGGTATCATTTTAAGGGAAAAATAAGTTTATTTTAAGTTTCATGGCATCAACGCATCTCAAAAAAGTTGGGACAAGGCCATGTTTACCACTGTGTGGCATCCCCTCTTCTTTTTATAACAGTCTGCAAACGTCTGGGAACTGAGGAGACAAGTTGCTCAAGTTTAGGAAAAGAAATGTTGTCCCATTGCTCGACTATCTTAGGTCTTTGTCTCATCTTTCTCTTTATGATGCACCAAATGTTTTCTATGGGTGAAAGATCTGGACTGCAGGCTGCTCATTTCAGTACCCGGATCCTTCTTCTATGCAGCCATGATGTTGTAAAGGATGTTGTAATCCTTTTCATTTTACAAATTATTAACCAATCTAAAGTTTTAAATATAACTTGAGAGCAAATCTCTTAACTCCACTGGACACTTCAACTGTCAGAGAAGTTTCGTAACTCCACCTATTCTTCACTCCGCAGGAGCTTCGCGGCATATGTCTACTCAAGATTGAGAGTCGTAAAGAATCCTTGTCGAGCAACACATCCTCTGAGCTAAATGTCCACAAAACAATGGTTATTCATGATTCAGTTATATGAATTATATAATAACAGTTTTGATATTTTATATATAACAGTTTTATCTCAAAGTAATGGCAGTGCTGAGGTGTCATGTATCATTTCTGAGGATGCTAGATTTTTGTTTCGGCTAGGTCTTGCATTGGACGGTAGCTATGTTGTTGACTGAAATTGTTGACTGAACTTGTTGACACACTCTTGCAGTTTATATCTAGATTAAAGACCCATCTCTTTAACCTGGCTTGCACATAACATACTAATATGCTTTTATTATCCAAATCCGTTAAAGGATTTTTAGGCTGCATTAATTAGGTAAACCGGAACCGGAAACACTTCCCATAACACCCTATGTACTTGCTACATCATTAGAAGAATGGCATCTACGCTAATATTAGTCTGTTTCTCTCTTATTCCGAGGTCACCGTGGCCACCAGATCCAGTCTGTGTCCAGATCAGAGGGTCACTGCAGTCACCCGGATCCAGTACATATCCAGACCAGATGGTGGATTAGCCCCTAGAAAGGACCTCTACATCCCTGAAAGACAGCGGAGACCAGGACAACTAGAGCCCCAGATACAGATCCCCTGTAAAGACCTTGTCTCAGAGGAGCACCAGGACAAGACCACAGGAAACAGATGATTCTTCTGCACAATCTGACTTTGCTGCAGCCTGGAATTGAACTACTGGTTTCGTCTGGTCAGAGGAGAACTGGCCCCCCAACTGAGCCTGGTTTCTCCCAAGGTTTTTTTCTCCATTCTGTCACCGATGGAGTTTCGGTTCCTTGCCGCTGTCGCCTCTGGCTTGCTTAGTTGGGGAAACTTCATCTACAGCGATATCGTTGACTTGATTGCAAATAAATGCACAGGCACTATTTAAAATGAACAGAGATGACATCACTGAATTCAATTCTGAACTTCATTTTGCATTATTGACACACTGTTTTCCTTTTGAATGTTGTTCAGTTGCTTTGACGCAATGTATTTTGTATAAAGCGGTATATAAATAAAGGTGACTTGACTTGAAATCTTACATGGTTTTGTTTCTGACGAGAATAATGCCATTGTCTTAGTTAGCCACTATGCATTGGTTTTGTCATCATATTTGGTGAGATAGCTAACGTGATTTTCATGGGGCTTAAAAAAAGCAAACTTGACCTCGCTAGTTCTGGCGCTTGTCTGAACAATCTACTGCAATGCGGACCAAACCCTGTGCATTGCAGATAAGACAGGATTGTAGCTTACAATGTCAAGGCATGCCGTCATGTTCAACAAGTACGTAGCTGCCTTTGACATCATGTTCATAACTTTAAGCAAGCCATCTGGCTTCTTGCCTCGTTATCATATGTAAACATGCTCTATAATTTAGGGAAACGACCTTTATTTAATCTAAAATTTTATTTTTTGCAGCAACCATGTCGGTGTCCTTAGAGGAACTGTCAGATGCGGCCTCTATTCAGGCCATGTGAAGATAAAAGAGCTGAAATTCAAACACCTCCAAGACCTGAAGGAAGTCACCCTGAAGGACTTTCACAGCTTTTATGACAATTTGCTCCACTAGCTTAATATAGGATGCAGTATTAACACAGTCAATATGATGGCAATGTAACACCACACACAGAACCTCACAGATACAGACACACAGACAAGGGCTAACCCTACTCACAAATACACTGAGTAAATTAGTAAATTAGTAAATTAATGAAATGTATTTCTCAACAACAAGGGGGCAAAATTGCTTCATTCCTTGTAGAGAGAGACAGACACAGACAATTTACATATCTCTCTTCCTTTCTCTCTCAAAATGGCCATATTTGAGAAAGATTTTCATCACTGGATATAACTGTCTGTCATTTAAATCTTTTTTGTAAAACGTATTATTAAAAGTAGACTAATATTAAATGATTTGCAGCTTCATCTTACCTCGCTCTCTTTAACGTTAAACTGATGCTTCGTGCTCTCCTTCTGTGAACAGTTAACCGTGCCTACTTTGATTTGATTGGCCATCTCAGTCATTTTGACAAGCGCTGTTTTTTTTTTAACATGCTGTTTTCCTAATGAATGTTGTTCAGTTGCTTTGACGCAATGTTTTTTGTTTAAAGCACTATATAAATTAAGGGGACTTGACTTGTTAGACCGCTGAGGCTTTACACACTGTAATAGTATTTATGGCTCTTAACAGCCTGTGTGACTACGAGAAGTTATTACCTCAAAATGTACATCAGTATGCAGTTTTTCCTATTGCTTGTGTGCCAGCGATTATCCTGCTGTAGGTTGCAGACACCAGTAATAGACTATGCCTCTTTTGGCACTGTGCATGTAAAATACCCCAAGTAGCAAGGTTTTTATTTATGGGAGAAAAAAGGCTGTCTACTGGCGCCAAGTGAGCCTCTTTGGATCAACATGTTTTTTAGACATTAACGAATGAAAATAGTTAGGTTAGATACATTTGACTTGGCCTGTTGCATTAAAAATCGATAGCTGTAATGCTTTGGTGCAGAAGGACGCCCGTGAGCCACGAAGGTAAGTTTGCGAGCAGATTTCCACCTATTAGACATCTTAATCAGCTCATAGTTTTGTATTGCATCACGTATAGCACTCAAATCTTTAAAACAGAGTTTAGGAAGATGTATGTACACAGTAAAAACAGAAGTGTTAATTTAACTCCTAAAGACATTTGGTCCCACTCGAAATCAGTGTAAAATTTACTCTTTGGTCAGTGTCAAGTTTTTAGAGTTAATTCTACTCAATATTGTGTAAAAAAATAACAATGAAATGTGTAAAAGTATTTAACACTGTAGTGTAATCACACATTCAAGAGTAATATAATTACACAGTATAGAGTTAATTTATCTACAATTTTACTTTTAAAAAATGACACTTTATGTGTAATATTTACTTTTTATTTCTCTTCAGTGTTTTAAAAAATATATATAAATTATAAGATGCAGTGTTACTGATTTACAGAACTATCAACTATTATCCAAATAAAAACAAGCACAATAACACTAGATCACAGAACTCACAATTAATTGTAAAAAAAAAATAAAGCATTTCAATGTCATTGAATTTACATTGCAAACCCATTGCCTTGCCTCTGAAAGAAACATGTATAACATAAAAATATTTACCAGAGAAAGCAATATGGCACGACAAGGAAAGTTGTGTCATTCCCTCCATATGACATTTGTGTGTCATATGGAGGGAATGAAGAACTGTATGACATACCAAAGATGTAATGGGCTTTAAAGAGTTCGTCAAAATCCCCAACTGAACCTGTTGCCTTGCATGGAAGTGCATGCTTGTCAAACACAATGAAGTAGGAGTGAATGGTGCTCTGTCTGGATCCCTGGGCGAGAAGGTAGGGCTGACTGCTTTGGGTGATGTTGTCTAGATGCTGCTGCACACTGGTTTCAACCTACAACAAAACACATTCAACAGAATTGTTTTGGTGACTAACTTCTGACAATAGATTAGATCACAAGATTGAGGTGATTGAAGATATATTTTAAACAACTGTTAAAGAATTAGTTCACTTTTAAAAAAGTTTTTGCTGATAATTTACTCACCCCCATGTCATCCAAGATGTTCAAGTCTTTTTTTCTTCAGGCGAAAATAATTTACGGATTTTAGAGGAAAACGTTCCAGGATTTTTCTCCATATAATGAACTTCCATGGTGACCAATGGTTTGAGGGTTCAAATGAAGGGTCAAATGTCTTAATGTAGCTTCAAGGACTTGACAATCCCTGCCGAGAAATAAGGGTCTTATAGTGAAACGATCGGCTGTTTTCAAAATAAAAATAATATACTTTTTAACCACAATTGGACCTTTCTGACATCATGACTGTCATGATCCTGGCTTTTTCTCCTTCTCTGTCTCCCTCTTGTGGTCACATATTCACACTATCACGCACACACAGCCACTCCTCCGCTCATTATCTATTTCAGCTGTTTCCCCTTTCGTTCCCTTCTCCTCACCTGTCCCTTCTTTGGCCCTTGATTGTCTCTGCTTCTTATTCCCTCTTTCTAGCCCTGTCTTGTTGTCAGATTATACGATGACCTCTCATGAGACACGTCTGTTTCCTAGTCCTGTCCTGTCTTGTCTGTGGAGTCATTGTTGCAACTGTGAGTTATTTTGTCATTGGACTGTGTATCATCCAGCTGTGCCTGTTTGCAGAGTACCTGTGCAGCGCTTGCCCTTGGCTGTTCACTCTGCCGGCTGTCTTCACTGTTTTTCGGACTGGCTGTATGCATCCCGGGGTCCCTGCCTCTGCCCTCATGGATATTTATGTAGTTTGTCTGAGACCCAGTCGTCTGGCTGTTCCTGTTTTTGGCTCTGATAAAAGCCTGTGATTTTTGTTCTATATTATTCAGTGAAGACAATTTGCTTTATTAAAGACTGTAAACTGCACCTCGCCCTGGTCTTCCATCGTTTTTACCCATAACAGAATAATCCGACCAGAAGATGGACCAGGCGAGTGGTAATCCCCTTCAGAGTGCTGTTAAGTTCCAGGGTGCTCTGCTGGGCAAACATGAGGAGGATTTATCCGCCACGAGACGTGCCGTAGAATCCTTGACCGCCCAGCTCTCGGGTCTAACCCAGCAGTTCCACCATTACCGTCATGAGACCACTGCTTCAGCCGGACAGCGCAACTCTTCTGAGCCACGCATAAACAACCCGCCGTGCTACTCTGGTGAGCCTGCACAATGTCGAGCCTTCCTCACCCAATGCGAAGTTGTATTTTCTCTCCAGCCATCCACTTATGCCAAGGATCGATCGAGGGTGGCTTATGTGATTTCTCTTCTCAATGGACGAGCTCGAGAGTGGGCGGCAGCAAACTGGGAGGCAGAGGTAGACTGCATCTCTAGGTTTTCTCTGTTCAAGGAGGAGATGATCCGAGTATTTGACCGGTCTGCACAGGGTGATAAAGCATCCCGCCTCTTATCCACCTTGCGCCAGGGGAAGAGGTCAGTCACAGATTTTTCTATTGAGTTTCGTACCCTGGCCACTACGAGTGGATGGAATGGCCCGGCACTAATCTCCCGCTTTCTCGAGGGCTTGAACTCTGAGATTAAGGATGAGGTCTTTGTCCGAGAGGTTCCTGAAAGTTTCGACTCCCTTGTCGAGCTGGCTCTTCGCATCGAAAGACGCTTTGAGATGCGACGAAGGGCACGCAGATTGGAGGTTTCGTTTCTTCCCTCCTCCACAGCAACCCGGCCGCCACTGCCATCTGCTGCTGATCCCGAGCCGATGCAACTAGAGGGGCTTCGCATATCTACACGGGAACACCAACGCAGGATTATGGATCGCCTATGCATGTACTGTGCTGCCTCAGATCACTTTGTCTCCAGGTGCCCAGTAAAGGGCCAGCGCTCGTCAGTAGGTGGAGGGTTGCTGGCGAGCGCTACATCATGGGTCTCTCCGTCCAAGTCCTGCACTTCCCTTCCCGTACACCTCCGCTGGCTGGGATCTTCTGTTTACTGCTCAGCATTGCTTGATTCAGGGGCGGAGGGGAACTTTGTTGATGAGAATTGGGCTTTAGAACAAGGTATTCCCCTCTTAGATTTACAAGACTCCACCCCCCTGTTCGCCCTAGATGGTAGTTCCCTTCCTAGGGTACAGAGAAGGACTTCACCATTGACTCTTACTGTTTCAGGAAATCATAGAGAGACTATTTCTTTTTTTATTTTTCATTCCCCTTTTACTCCTGTGGTTTTAGGCCACCCGTGGTTAGTGCTCCATAACCCCCAGATTAACTGGGTGGAAGGCACTATTCTTTCTTGGAAATTGTCTTGTCATGTCGATTGTCTGTCTTCTGCTGTGTCCCCTGTCTTGCCCGTAACTATTTTCAGGAAGAGCCAGGTGATTTGTCTGGAGTTCCGGAGGAGTATCACGATTTGCGGGAGGTCTTCAGTCGTTTCCGGGCCACTTCTCTTCCCCCTCATCGCCCGTATGACTGCAGTATAGATCTTCTCCCAGGTACAACGCCCCCCCGAGGCAGACTTTACTCATTATTCGCCCCCGAGAGGGAGGCACTCGAGAAATACAATTCTGATTCGCTCAACGCCGGTACCATCGTTCCTTCTTCGTCTCCAGCGGGAGCCGGTTTCTTCTTTGTTAAAAAGAAAGATGGCTCCCTGCGTCCCTGCATAGACTATCGGGGTTTAAATGATATCACTGTCAAGAATCGTTACCCATTACCACTGATGTCATCTGCCTTTGAAGTCTTACAGGGAGCTAAGATTTTCACAAATCTCGACTTACGCAACGCCTATCACTTAGTGCGTATCAAGGAGGGGGATGAATGGAAGACCGCGTTTAACACGCCCCTAGGGCACTTTGAATACCGGGTTCTTCCTTTCGGATTGGTTAACGCCCCCGCGGTCTTTCAAGCCTTAGTCAATGACGTCCTACGGGACATGCTCAACGTTTTTGTGTTCGTCTACCTTGATGATATTCTGATCTTTTCGCCATCACTCCAGGTGCACGTCCAACACGTCCGTCGTGTTCTTCAGCGTCTACTAGAGAATCGACTGTATGTAAAAGCCGAGAAATGTTCTTTCCACGCCCCCTCAGTTACGTTTCTGGGTTCGGTCATCTCGGCAGAGGGGATTAGTATAGACCCCGCTAAGGTCTAGGGGGTTACCGATTGGCCCGTGCCCAACTCCCGTCTCGCGCTACAATGTTTTCTCGGGTTTGCTAATTTTTATCGTCGTTTTATACGAAATTTCCGTCAAGTAGCCGCACCCCTTACAGCTCTGACCTCAGTCAAGTCCAAGTTTAGATGGTCAGATTCTGCGCAGACTGCGTTCGACGTTCTTAGATCTCTTTTTACTACCGCGCCTATCCTTCTTACTCCTGACTTCACTAAACAATTTATAGTCGAGGTCGATGCCTCTGAAGTAGGGGTCGGGGCTGTGCTTTCCCAGCGCTCCACCGCTGACGGAAAGATACACCCCTGCGCCTTTTTCTCTCACCGTCTTTCTCCTGCTGAGCGCAATTACGACGTGGGCAACCGCAAACTGCTCGCCATCCGTCTAGCGTTAGGCGAATGGCGACAGTGGCTGGAAGGAGCTCGCGTTCCTTTTATTGTCTGGACAGATCACCGTAACCTAGAATATATCCGCAAGGCCAAAAGACTAAACGCTCGTCAGGCCCGCTGGGCTTTATTCTTTACTCGTTTCGATTTTACCATTTCGTATCGTCCGGGTACCAAGAACGTCAAGCCCGACGCGCTATCTCGTCTTTTTGACTCCTCTGCATCTTCAGAGCCTGAGGAGATTATTCCCCCCGGTCATGTTGTTGGCACGACCGTCTGGGGAATAGAAAAGCTGGTTAAGCGTTCTCTTTCTCATGTCATAGTCCCGCGCAACTGCCCTAAGGGGCTCCTTTTCGTCCCTGTATCCGCGCGTCGAGCTGTCCTTCAATGTGGACACACCTCTAAATTGACAGCCCATCCTGGTGTCCGGGGCACCATCGCTTTTATCCGTCAGCGCTTTTGGTGGCCTTCTTTAGAAAGAGACGTGCGACGGTTTGTTGCCTCCTGCGATACCTGCGCTCAGACTAAGGCTGACAATTCCCCTCCGGCCGGTCTACTTCGTCCGTTACCGGTTCCAACCTGACCGTGGTATCACTTAGCTCTCGACTTTATCATCGGGCTTCCTCTTTCAGAGGGTAACACCGTTATTCTGACCGTGGTAGATCGTTTTTGTAAGTCGGCCCATTTTATTCCACTCGCTAAACTCCCCTCTGCCAAGGAGACCGCTCAGATCATGGTTGATCATGTTTTTAAACTACATGGTATAACCACTGATATTGTGTCTGATAGAGGCCCCCAATTTTCTTCTCAATTTTGGAAAGAGTTTTGTCGCCTGATTGGGGCATCCGTTAGCCTTTCGTCTGGGTTTCATCCCCAGACGAACGGTCAAGCTGAACGGACTAATCAAATTGTCGCCCGTATGCTCCGCAGTCTCACCCATCAGAATCCCGCATCATGGTCACAGCAGCTTTCCTGGGCCGAATACGCCCATAATTCGCTCCCCTCCTCTGCTACTGGTCTTTCGCCCTTTCATTGCTGTCTCGGTTATCAACCTCCGATATTTGCGTCCCAAGACTCTGATTCTAATGTTCCGTCAGTGCAAGCTTTTATTAGCCGTTGCAAACGCACCTGGAGGAGAGTGCGATCTGCTCTCTGTCGAGCTAGAAGACGCATGACAGTAACAGCCAATAGGCGCAGAATTAAGAGTCCTCGCTACGTTTGCGGCCAGAGAGTGTGGTTATCCACTTCAAATTTACCTCTCCAGTTCGAGTAACGTAAATTGTCTCCCCGCTTTGTCGGACCATTTCGCATTGTTAAAGTCATTAATCCTGTCGCAGTAAAGCTTCACCTTCCGCCTAATTTACGCCGGGTCCATCCCGTGTTTCACGTCTCTTGCATTAAACCAGTCATCCGTCCCCCATCTCGCCCGGTCCGCGTCCCTAGTCTTGCCGATGATACCCCTATCTACAGGGTTCGCCGCATTCTTGACATGCGCCGTCGGGGACGTGGTCGTCAATATCTGGTCGACTGGGAGGGGTATGGTCCTGAGGAGAGAAGTTGGGTTCCCTCCTGGGACGTCCTGGATCCTTCACTCATCGATGATTTCCTCCGGACCCGCCAGTCGTCCTCAGGAGCGCCAGGGGGCGCTCGTTGAGAGAGGGGTACTGTCATGATCCTGGCTTTTTCTCCTTCTCTGTCTCCCTCTTGTGGTCACATATTCACACTATCACGCACACACAGCCACTCCTCCGCTCATTATCTATTTCAGCTGTTTCCCCTTTTGTTCCCTTCTCCTCACCTGTCCCTTCTTTCGCCCTTGATTGTCTCTGCTTCTTATTCCCTCTTTCTAGCCCTGTCTTGTTGTCAGATTATTCGATGACCTCTCGTGAGACACGTCTGTTTCCTAGTCCTGTCCTGTCTTGTCTGTGGAGTCATTGTTGCAACTGTGAGTTATTTTGTCATTGGACTGTGTATCATCCAGCTGTGCCTGTTTGCAGAGTACCTTTGCAGCGCTTGCCCTTGGCTGTTCACTCTGCTGGCTGTCTTCACTGTTTTTCGGACTGGCTGTATGCATCCCGGGGTCCCTGCCTCTGCCCTTGTGGATATTTATGTAGTTTGTCTGAGACCCAGTCGTCTGGCTGTTCCTGTTTTTGGCTCTGATAAAAGCCTGTGATTTTTGTTCTATATTATTCAGTGAAGACAATTTGCTTTATTAAAGACTGTAAACTGCACCTCGCCCTGGTCTTCCATCGTTCTTACCCATAACAATGACGGCACATGTGGCACATCTTGAGATTCTACAACACGTGCAATTATGGTATTTTTATTTTGAAAACGACCGATCATTTTGCGAGATAAGAACCTTATTTCTCTGCTGGGATCATATCGAGATTTTGAAGCTACACTGAGACAGACTTTGAACCCTCATTTGAGCCAAATCATTGGTCACCATGGTATCTGCAGCCGATTTTATGTAACTGAAAATATAAAGCACAACAGAAATGATTATTGACCTAACTTGATATCATAACATAATAGGTTAAAGCTGTATAATTTTGTCATTGTGTGATGTAGAGACTATAGCTTTAACCTAATGTACCCACCTTCTTTCAAGAAAGCATCGAATGTCAGCTCAGACAGCTTGACATATTTCTGCTGTTCACCAAATTGAACACACAACAGCATTTTGCCCCTGTTAACAGAAAATATAGATCCAAAATCATAATTTAGGGCTGGTTCAACTAAGAGTTACCTATTCATTTCTGTCATGCACTATGCATTACTTAGATGTTACACTGCAATTACAAAGGGCGGTTGAAGAAGACAAAGTTGTGCTGGTTGAATATAACGTTAGGCTATTTTCTGCAGCAAATTAACAGGCTAGTTAAAGTTAAGCTACCAAATAACTGTGCCAAAGTTAGCTAGCTCATTAGCTAATTTAGTTCGAACAGTAACCTGTTAAAATTTGAAGCCATGTTAAACAAACACGTCATGCAATCAGTGATGTAAGTTATCGTTTTATAAGACCAATATTAACTATCAGAAGCATGCTAACATTACCAATATGTATGAAAAACCTAGATTAACGTTGCCTGGGAAACTAAAAAATGTGTTAGCTAAGAACAGCTATTAAATGTGTTAAATCTTTTGTTGTTATAGTGACTGAGTTAATGTTATTTTACGCATAAATTATTCTGACCAGCTTCAGGGAGGTGTACCACACACACGCACGAAGGAGACTTGGATCTTCGGGGAATCGCTGGAGAGAGGTAAGTAGAGATAGAGTTAGTCCTTAGAGTTAGCATACAGGTAAGGCCTTGTCGCGAAC
This sequence comes from Carassius carassius, assembly GCF_963082965.1. Lineage (NCBI taxonomy): Eukaryota > Metazoa > Chordata > Actinopteri > Cypriniformes > Cyprinidae > Carassius > Carassius carassius. Next base: position 3,314,570 of record NC_081763.1, read on the forward strand.
GAGACCGGACGCTGTCTGAGTGCGTGTGTGTGGTACTTATAGTGCTGATGTGATTGGGTGGTGATGAGGGTCCGGTGGAAGTGATTAGTATTGCGGTGAGGGCATGCGTTGTGAGTGAGTGGAGGTTGAAACCATGGGGTGTTTGTAACAAAAATAACTTTACTCTGAAATATTAACACCCCATTTTTTACTGTGTAACCACAGTCGTTAGCTTTGGTTAGCTTATTGAACCCTTTTCTCTTATCAAAATGCTTCAACGCAACCGCCAATCTTGCTTGCAGATTAACTTCCACCTATTAGACTAGTCAATTTATTGTTTTATTTTGGTAATGCATCACTCATAGCTCTAATATTTAAAATAAAGTTTAGGAAGATGTATGTAACCACAATCATTTGCTTTGATTAGCTCGTAAAGCCTTGTCTCTTGTCAAAAGAATATAGGTATGTACATTCTAATATCAAAATTGTTCTTACATTAAAGGTGCCATGTGCAAAAATTGAGGTAAAAATATCCAAAAAAAAGACCTACACGCATCAAAAGAATGAGAAGAAATAAGGGCGATGATGTCATTAAAAAAATGTCAAGTTATAGTGCTGGAGAGATATCAACCTTAATTAGCATTAGCATTACTAGCCCCGGCCCGACAGGTGTCGTAATACCAGTTTCGGCCATGGGAGGCGGTATGCGGGCAACATAACCACCAGCCAACCTGCAATACACTAATAACTCGCACGGCTTGTGGGCGTACTTATACCTGATGTCAATCGTGTGGAAAGTACAGCCCACTACTTCATTTCAGTTCAGGGAAGAGAGCGGAAGGATGACTGAAGCCCTTGGCAAGAGACCACCACCCGCTACAGGGAAACAACCGCGCTCAGAATCACAAATCAAATCCGATAAGAAAAGGAGCCGAACCAGAGTAAACATCGGCACTGCTTTCAATCGCTGGAGACAACTGATGGACCTGAAAGAAATGAGGTTCGACACCGAACTTGCAACATTTCTTTTGGATTGGTAAGTTAGATGCTGTTAGTATTTTGCTAATAGTTTGTTTTATATGTTTGTGTATTTTTTTTTGGGAAGTTATAACATAGAAATGTATTGAAGGCTGTTCTATAAACGTGCTAATGTTAGCGATGGCTAACCGTAGCTGCGTTTGATAATTAGCTGGCTATAACTTACCCATTTTTTATATCATAAGTAACCTGCTCTGTCTAGTCTGTTGGTCTCCGTGTCCTCTTTGCTTCGTGGTTTTTCTGATGTTGACCAATGATGTTGACAGAATGCTGTCTGTCAAATTAATTTAATTCAAATAATGTGTATATACAACTCAATGTAATATGAACAAAACGAATATGAACATATTCACTGGTAAAGGTGAAGGGGAGTAGCTTGAAGATGTCATGTTTCAAAATCACTTGACATCACCCAACGTTCCTCTGGAGGCAAAACGTCCACTTATAGCAGCGGATCTCAATTCCAGTCCTCGCGCCCCACTGCTCTGCATATTTTGCACGTTTCTCTTTGTTAACACACCTGATTCAGATAATCAGCTCGTTAGAAATGAACTCCATGCATGAACTGTGTTCTAATTGTTCATTGCTCCCTACTCTCTGAGCAGGGGAAATCTGTTGAAGTTTACCTCACATCGAAACATTCATTCACTGATTTGTGCTGTGCAGCGTATTTAAACATGGACAACTGTGACATCATATACCTCTGTAAAGCAATACAATTTAAATTCACGTCTTGCACACTTCAATGCACTTTGATTGGAACATATAGCTACGTTCGCTTCGAACTGGAATCAAGGCTGAATATCCTGTGATGTCCACTTCGCAGGGCACTTATGTTCGAATAGAACAAATGTCTGAAGCTCTAATAGAAACGTTCAAAATGTGCAGAGCAGTGGGGCGCGAGGACTGCAATTGAGAACCGCTGTCCTATAGGCTTCAGCTATGCTCTAGGGTTGTTGTGAAGGTAGGGGCGGAGCATAGAGACTATGCCGTTTCTCGTTTGTTACTCTAGAGTAGACCAATTCACTTTATTGAGGCATACTGCCCCCATCTAGTATGGAATGTGGAGTATGACTTGATTTTTTTGCCAGACATGACAGATGGCACCTTTAAGTTCAAGTTCAAGTCTGCTTTATTGTCAATTTCCACATGTACAGTATATACATACAGAGAATCGAAATTCCGTTACTCTCAGACCCCGGTGCATACAGATAACATTAACATTAAAGCCTATAAAAATCTAGATAAAATATAAAATGTAGATACAACTATACAATAAGGGAATGTAAAATAAAAGGCATATAATAAAATTAAAAATAAAGTTAAATAAAGCAGCACAAGGCAAATGACAGATATAGTGCAAATGACAATGAAGTGAACAACAGTGCAGATAAAGGTTTTTTAGTGCAAAAAAAAAATCCCTTATTAAAAATATCTTATTAAGTCTGATTAAAGTGACAAAGGGCTCAAGAGCACTTATTTTATTTAACTGACTGATGAGGTAGTGGAATGACATCAGTTCCATGCTGAATGAGGTAGTGAGCAGACCAATACTGCACAAAGTGACTAGTGCATGCCATCATATAATTAGTGTGGTGGGTGTTCATAGTTCAGTGGTGCCTGGGGCAGAAGAGACGGGGGGGCAAGTTCGGGAGTGAGTTCAGCTTCCTGACAGCCTGATGGATGAAGCTGTCCTTCAGTGTGCTGGTCCTGGCCTGGAGACTCCGCAGTCTCCTCCCTGATGGCAGCAGGCTGAAGAAGCTGTGTGGTGGGTGGGAGGGATCACCTGCGATGCAGAGGCCTTTGCGGGTGAGACGTGTTCCATAAATGTCCTGGAGGGAGGGGAGAGAGACACCAATGATCTTCTCAGCTGCTCTCACTATGCTTTGCAGAGTCTTTCGGCAGGACGCGTTGCAGGCGCCATACCACACAGTGATGCAGCACGTCAGGATGCTCTCGATGGTGCCTCTGTAGAAGGAGTACATGATGGGGGCCGGGGCTCTGGCTCTCCTCAGTTTGCGGAGGAAGTAGAGACGCTGTTGTGATTTCTTGGCCAGTGCTGCTGTGTTTTCAGTCCAGGAGAGGTCCTCTGTGATGTGCACACCCAGGAACTTGGTGCTGCTCACTCTCTCCACAGTCGCACCGTTGATGGTCAGAGGAACGTGCTGAGTGTGTGCTCTCCTGAAGTCAACAACAATCTCCTTGGTCTTCTCCACGTTCAGAGAGAGATTGTTGTCACTGCACCACTTGGCCAGTGGCCTGTAGTTTATCTCATCTTTGTTGCTAATGAGACCCACCACAGTCGTGTCATCTGCAAACTTAATAAAGAGGTTGGAGTTGTGTGATGGTGTGCAGTCATGGGTCAGCAGAGTGAAGAGGAGGGGGCTCAGCACACATCCTTGGGGGGCCCCAGTGTTCAGTGTGATGGTGCTGGATGTGTTGCTGCCGACCCGTACTGCCTGAGGTCTTCCAGTCAGAAAGTCCAACAGCAAGTTGCACAGCGAAGTGTTGAGCCCCAGCTGAATCAGTTTGTAAATGTGCTGTTGAGGGATGATTGTGTTGAATGGTGAACTGAAGTCTATGAACAGCATTCTGACATATGAGTCCTTTTTGTCCAGATGTGTGAGTGCTGAGTGGAGGGTAGTGGCGATGGCATCATTGGTCGACCGGTTGGACCGATATGCAAACTGGAAGGGGTCCAGGGAGGGGGGGAGGGCAGACTTGATGTGGTGCATGACTAGCCGTTCAAAACACTTCATGAGGATGGAGGTAAGTGCAACAGGACGGTAGTCATTGAAGCAGAATGGAGATGGCTTCTTCGGAATTGGAATGATGGTGGTAGTTTTAAAACATGTGGGAACAACAGCCTGACTCAGTGAGATGTTGAAAATGTCTGTGAAGACATCAGTGAAGACATCAGTGAGTTCTGCTGCACAGTCTCTCAGTACACGCCCAGGGATGTTGTCAGGACCTGGAGCTTTGCGTGCATTGCGTGCATTGATCCTACTGAAGGATTAAACAATATCACCCCAAAAAAAACTGTTGATGTAAGATCGATGTAAGCGTGTGTGATCATGGTTAAAAGGTATGATTCACTTTAGAATGCACTACATATAAACTCTTGACTAAAAAGCTCTTGTCCTCTACAGACACCTAACAAGCACATGGGCATGCAGAAAGTCTGAGAAAAAGGATTCTTTGTGGTTTTGCATCCCGTATTTTTCCTGCCTGCCCGTGACTGTTGCCTGGCTAAGGATTAATTGTTTTTACCATTTTGGGCCATTTTCTTTTTCAAATTAACTTAGTTAAATTAAAATAGTATTCACATGCACGTGTGTTTCTCTCTGTTACTGATCGTGACGATGATGCTGGGAATGAACCTGGACTTTAATCTGTGAGGTTTTCAGTGTCCTGAAAGGTGACTATGGAACCACTTGCCTTTTTGGTAACATTTATCACAGACATAATATTCAGAGCACAGTTTGTGCCACAGAAAATCTTTTGCTGGAGTGTCATAGAAAATGTAAAGAACTTTTTCTGCTGTGACTTTGCCTGAAATCTTCAATAATGGTAGGCCCATTGACACTGAAAGCCACATAAATGGTGTCTTGGTCTTGCAGTTCTTCAACTGTATTTCTTCATGTAGTCCAGTGACTTCTGATGCAGATAGAGAGTCCATTTTGCTACGTGCCTAGGTGTTTTCAGCTGAGGAGGGAAGATCTGTGTGATCATGTTGCTCAAGAATCTTTAATAAATGGTCAACAGCGTTGTCTTTCAATTGAAACTGGGTTTCCCAGGTTGCCAGTATTAATGTGTTTTCCTTGTCAGTTGTGTTATTGTGTTCCTCACGGCTGTTGTCTGGTAAGAGGGAGGTCGTTGTTCCCTCATGACTGTTTTCTGATAATAGGGAGGTTGTTGTTCCCTCACGGCTGTTGTCTGCTAAGAGGGCGGTCGTTGCTCCCTCACGGCTGTTGTTTGGTAAGAGGGCGGTTGTTGTGTTCCTCATGACTGTCGTCTGGTAAGAGGGAGGTCGTTGTTCCCTCACGGCTGTTGTCTGCTAAGAGGGCGGTCGTTGCTCCCTCATGGCTGTCGTTTGGTAAGAGGGCGGTTGTTGTGTTCCTCATGACTGTCGTCTGGTAAGAGGGAGGTCGTTGTTCCCTCATGGCTGTCGTCTGAAAAGAGGGTGGTCGTTGTGTTCCTCATGACTGTCATTTGGTAAGAGGGAGGTCGTTGCTCCCTCAAAACTGTCGTCTGGTAAGAGGGTGTTCATTGTTCCCTCAAGGCTGTCATCTGGTAAGAGGGAGGTCGTTGTTCCATCATGACTGTCGTCTGGTAAGAGGGAGGTCGTTGTTCCCTCATGGCTGTCGTCTGGTAAGAGGGAGGGTGTTGTTCCATCATGACTGTCGTCTGGTAAGAGGGAGGTGGTTGTTCCCTCACGGCTGTCGTCTGGTAAGAGGGAGGTGGTTGTTCCCTGATGGCTGTCGTCTGTTAAGAGGGAGGGTGTTGTTCCATCATGACTGTCGTCTGGTAAGAGGGAGGTGGTTGTTCCCTGATGGCTGTCGTCTGTTAAGAGGGAGGGTGTTGTTCCATCATGACTGTCGTCTGGTAAGAGGGAGGTGGTTGTTCCCTGATGGCTGTCGTCTGGTAAGAGGGAGGTGGTTGTTCCCTCATGGCTGTCATCTTGTAAGAGGGAGGGTGTTGTTCCCTCATGACTGTCATCTTGTAAGAGGGAGGGTGTTGTTCCCTCATGACTGTCATCTTGTAAGAGGGAGGGTGTTGTTCCCTCATGACTGTCATCTGGTAAGAGGGAGGTGGTTGTTCCCTCATGGCTGTCATCTTGTAAGAGGGAGGGTGTTGTTCCTTCATGACTGTCATCTGGTAAGAGGGAGGTGGTTGTTCCCTCATGGCTGTCGTCTGGTAAGAGGGAGGGTGTTGTTCCCTCATGACTGTCATCTTGTAAGAGGGAGGGTGTTGTTCCTTCATGACTGTCATCTGGTAAGAGGGAGGTGGTTGTTCCCTCATGGCTGTCGTCTGGTAAGAGGGAGGGTGTTGTTACCTCACGGCTGTCATCTGGTAAGAGGGAGGTCATTGTTCCCTCATGACTGTAGGGAGGGTGTTGTTCCCTCACGGCTGTCATATGGTAAGAGAGAAGTGGTTGTGTGACTCACGGCTGTCGTCTGGTAAGAGGGAGGTGGTCCTTCTCTTATGTCTGTCGTCTGGTAAGAGGGAGGGTGTTGTTCCCTCACGGCTGTCATCTGGTAAGAGGGAGGTCATTGTTCCCTCATGACTGTAGGGAGGGTTTTGTTCCCTCATGACTGTCGTCTGGTAAGAGGGAGGTCGTTGTTCCCTCATGACTGTCATCTGGTAAGAGCGAGGTCAATGTGTTCTTCATGACTGTCATCTGGCATGAGGAAGGTCATTGTTCCCTTATGTGAACCAGACTCATTTTGGATGCAGTGTCCTCCGGAGAACACATTTGTCTGCCACATACGTCATCGGGGTCTCATGCTACTGAACTGCCATTACATCAAAACAGTTGACTAGCTGATTGTATATGATGTTCAACACCTATCATTTTTTAGTGCGAGATGCATGTCGGTTTGAAAAGTGTCCGAGTGCAGTCCGCCTTGCTCTGATTTCATGCTGACGTATGTCAAAAATCTCTCGCGAGCTCAAGGCGCACGTGTCGGATTCTGCAGTTGGGTGCAGTTGCTCTCCACCGACTGCGTTGATCAAAAGCACGATGGGAAATTACTGAATGAAGACACAGCTTCATGCTCATTGGTTTAAACAACTGTGATGTATTGTTCTCTTTTAAAGGACTAATATCATGTTTTATGTGTTTATGTTATGTGTGAATATTCCCAAACTATCTGACAGTGCGATCTCTTTGGGTTATACAATTAAATTTTTATAAAAATAAAATCACATATGTCTGTGTTAAAGAATAAAATATTGATAAACACGTCTTTGTTATTTAATTAAATGGGTGTCTTGTTCATTTGATTTATTTTTTTATAAAAGCAACAGAACTTGAATTATATCCAGTTTATTAGCAACACTGTGCATGAGTGGGAATCCCGCGAGAGTCATCTTTGTCCCCATTTACACTGCATGGTTCAAGTGACCCAATTCCGATTTTTTCCTCTCAGGTGGCACAGATCGGCTATGAATGGTGAACGTGAAAGCAGGAAAAAACTGCATGGATTCCGATGTTCTCAGATCGGATTCAGGCCTCATTCATATGTGGAAATAAATCGGATATGAATCGGATACGTGCATTTGCGTGTGCCATGTAAGCAGACAAATCGGATATTCCCCAGTAAATGCGAGTCGTACGTCATTAAAAAAGTAACATCAACTCAGGTGGACGCCACCAGCTGAGATCACATGACTTATTATAGGCGCGAAATTCGCCCAGACTGCAACAAAGGCTCCTCTATTCTCCGCCATACGAGACCAATGTTTCGCTGATTTTTTTGTTGACTTTTCAAAATATTGTGGAAAGCAAAACACTGTATAATTTTATTTGTATCCTCATCCATTGTATATGTGCTGTTTTACTTCCTTTTCTGGGTCAGAACGTCTACGTTTGGTAGTTTCAGCAGTGTATCGTGTAAATGCAAAAATCGGATACAAGACACTTTTAAAAGATGATGTAAGCGGGTCATCAAAAAAACGGATATAGTCAGAAAATCAGATTTGGGCATCAAGACCTGCAGTGTAAACTACGAGAAGAGAGATCCGCATACATTTCAGGCGAGGCAATGCGCATCTAAAACAAGCCTATTATATCCAACAACTATGTAAGTTAGAGGAAATGTCACTTTCCCTCACTGTTAAGATCTGAAGCACTGAAAAGTCTGTGTGCTCTCTCTAAGAAAATATTTTAATCTAAAAAGTTCTTTATAGTGTCAAATATGTTGCCACAATCTCAAAAGGAAAACCGAATTTTTGACTGATCACACTTTATATTATTTAAAAGTTTTTAATCATGATTTCATAAGTGCCATGTGCTCTTAGCATTTCTGCTAGCAAGTGAAGTTTTAGGCAAAAAAATAAAGAAAATTGTCAAACTCTGTTACCAAGGCAGAGTAACACTGCTGTCAAGAGTGTAACAGAGTTGATGGTCCATCAGACAATTCTGTCAATTCTGTTACTTAAAGGGTCAGCTCTCTTTATCAACTATTTTCACACACAAAATGTTGTTTAAAATCTAATAAACTTTATTGATTTATTTTTGCATCCTTATATTATTTCAACAACATTTATTTTTTAACTGGATATTGTATACAATATATTTTAAGATGAAAAATATTTTCTCCAAGTGTACGGTTCTGTGAAGACAGGTGTTTTATTATATTTTTAACGTATGTATAAGTGAAACATTATCTCAGTTTAAGTGATCGAATGTAAGGACTGTTTGTCTAATGAAACAAGAAGGATTTTTCCTGTTATGATTTATTGTTATTTCTACACATTGGCTAATTTGTATGTAACAGAGTTGACAAACAATAACATAAAGACGTCTGGTTTTTCATTACAAGTTAACTTAACTCTTAACTTTCTGCAATGCCAAATGTTTTTTCCAATTATTGAAGCCCCCTCACATTATCTGAGACCTATACTTGGGGCATTAACTCCTCTGCCATCTATTTTATTACACAGTGGTTTTAGCTTGTGAACGGGACTTTTATTTTGGAACAGTAATGTGACGTCATAAGGACTGGAGTTGAGAAGAATACAGCTATCTATGAATTACTGGGTTAATTTACACGGCCATAATGAGGATCACCCAGCACAAATCACTTTAAAACATTGTTGGGAAAAGGAGAAAAGAGAGACAAAAAGCTTTGGGTGGACAGTTATACACAAAGCAACAGAGTTAAAATTAATAGAATTAAAATTACATCCAACAGTGCCATTGCCAGCAGTACCACCTTAGATACTACTTGAAGTTAAAGTAGATCTTATATTAGGAAGAAGAATAAAGATAGGGGTTTATTTTGCATTCATATACTATACAGGAATATATTAACAGTTACTACAGTTATATCCAGATTTACACAGATGTAACAAAGAGTTTAGTGGATAGGATATGAGTAGCGTTTATTGTTCCAGAGTTTAATATTACAATAGTGAAGAGGATTAGCGATAATGTGTCAGTATACACAGGAGAAATGCTAGCTATTCTGTTAGCAGTACAGTGGCTAGAGGAAATAAGACCATTGAGTTATTATTTGTTCAGATTCAACTTCATCATTAATCAGTCTACAGAGCAGTCACTCAGACAGCAGAGCGGATATTTTGTTAGAAATACAACAAACATATAGAATTCAAATGATGGGCATTGTAGTTATATTATTGTGGGTGCCAGCACATATTGGAATCACAGGAAATGAAATGGCTGCAAAGGAGGCCACAAAAAGAGAATACATCGATGTGACAGTTAACATCAGTAAGATGGAAATAAAGAGCATTATTAAACAGTAGTTGAAGAAAAGGTGGCAAAAACAGTGGAAGGAAGAGAGGAGGATGGTGGTTTTACAAAATTCAGAGGAGAGTGGGAGTAATGAGATGTGCAAGAAGGAAAAGGAGAGAAGAGACAATTATATTTAGACTTAGATTTGGGCACACAGGGTTAAACAGCATTTTATTTTAAATAGTTAAGCATAACACCAGAAGATGTGAATACTGTGGGCAACAAGAGACAACAGAACACATCATGGTGCACTGTAAGAAATATGAGGGGAAAAGATGGGAAATGAGCCGAAACCTTAGAATGGAAAGAATAAATTTTGATTTAGTAGAAATTCTTAGAAAAAACAAGAGATAAGTGCTCAGGAATCGTTTTTTTTATTATCTTAGAATAATCAATATGATTGAAAAGATATGAGTCTCAATTTTTGTTTTGTTGATTTTGTTTTGTTTTGTTGATTCGATTTAGTTTTATTTTGTTTTGAATAAAATAAGTAGTAGTCAGTCAGATCCACACTCCATACCAGTTGGTGGCGGTAATGCACCTTTTCGTTGTGTGCCAACCGCCAAGAAAAACTCCAGAAAGAAGAAGAAGACGTCACGAGGCGGCTCCGGTGTTCCGGAGAATTCGGTTCCCCTGTTTCCCCTCAGCGCGCCGCGCGCATAGACTGTAAAAAATAGGCCACGCGTGCTAAGACGAAAATCATGACCTCATAATTCCGCGCAAGCTTCGTTCAGCGGATATATTGTGCATTTGTGTGTTTTTACTATTTAGTCTCCATCACAGTTATATACATTTACCTACTCTCCATCACAGTAATGTACAGTTTACATTGTTTACTAGATAATTTGCGTTACATGTAGGTTTTAGATGTTTTAATGTACATCGTTTGCTAATTTCATGTTCTTTTTTTTTTAGTTATTATTATTATTACTGTGTGTTTTAATGTAGCCTACATCGTGTGTGTGTGTGTGTGTCGTTTTGTCAGTTTTGCTGCACACATAAATAAACTATATTGCACTGCACAATAAGTACTGTGTTGTTATTTTCATTTACGATATTTTATGATAGGCCTACGTTTCGGTCCAGAAAAAGTGCCCCCCCCCCCCTGTATATTACCTTTTGAGGATTTATAACACACTACAGTGATGCTGGTGATGTAAGTGTCATCTTTATGAATGTATAACAGGGCATGTATAACACTACACTGAATCTGTAAAACTATAAACATTTTAAATTAAACAAAAACAAAAAAACCTACACCAGGGGTGCCCAATCCTGCTCCTGCCGATCGACTGTCTTCCACAGTTCATCTCCAACCCTAATCAAACACAACTGCCTTTATTTTTCAGGTGATCCTGTAGACCTTAATTGGTTGCTTCAGGTGTGTTTGATTAGGGTTGGAGATGAACTGTGGAGGACAGTCGATCGGCAGGAGCAGGATTGGGCACCCCTGACCTACACACTTTACACACTTTCAACATCATACACACTTTCGAAAACTCACAATTCACCTTTGTCGCAATGTGGAGAAAGGACTAAAAAGTGAAAGCTGTTAACTGAGATTTATTGCTCAGTAGCATAAGGCAGTCTGGCATTCACCAGCCATTTTGGCGGACACAGAACTAGAGTAGGAAACTCAAAAATGGCCTGGCATCAACCATGCGGAGTGTAGGAGGTATGCTGTAGTAGACAGAAGACACTTAGGGAGATATGAGTGCAGACTCAGCAGCACAGAGAAGCAGTCTTGCAGCAGGATCACTGAGCAGAGCTCATGCTGGACACACAAGACAGGAAAGGACAGTACTAGGCTAGACTAGAGAAGGTGGGTAAATCACAAAGTAGAGCGTCTGTAACTAGCATGCAATAAAACAATAAACTGACAAAGAGGTAAAAAACAAACACTTAAATAGCAGAGAGATAATAGCAAAGGAGCAACGTGTAATTTTCATGAGCGCAAGTGCAGAGCATGAACACTGATTGCGATAGTTTACAGTTGTACCAGAGAGCATGTGCAGGATAGAGCGCCTAAACAAGATAAGGAAAAATCTTGGTATGTAATTCACATTGGTCTATGTAGTACAAAGTGGGCAATAATAATCTGCCTCTGCTGGTGGATTGCCAACACATGACTGGTGGTACCACCTGTCACATCCATCACAGGCAATCTGAATGATCATACAATATAGTGTCAAAAAATTATTTTATTTCAATATTAGATTAGATTCGTCTGTTACAACTATTTTTTTAAATAAATAAACTAAAAACTAATAAATAAATAAAAAGTCCCATTACCCAAGCAGATGTCAAGACTGGATCACTGTCTTCTCCACAGAACCTACAGAGATCACTCAAATCTTCTACAAAAGTGTACAGAGTGTCAATAACATTTAGACACTGGATTAATCATAAAGCAATGAGTCATAGAATTAAAACCACTGACAGGTGAAGTGAATAACATTATCTTGCTACAGTGGCACCTGTCAGGGAGTGGTATAAGTAAGCAGGTGAACAAGTCCGTTCTTAATGTTGATGTGTTGGAAGCAGAAAAAAATGAACAAACGTAAGGATCACAATGCTAACATTATATTCAAAAGTATACTTACCCATTATAATATTTTTTCACGAATGAATGAACAGCTTTTACCAAACTATATTGCTGTACTGAGATGAGTAAAAATCGACTGAAATATGTTGAAATAAAATGTCTTTGTATAAGCAACTTATTAAACTGCAAATTAACATTTATATGCCCTAATATATATATAAAAAACGATATGTTACAGACGAAATATAAAACACAACAATTCGTTGACTAGTTTTGGATAGATTATAAGATTTTTACTGTAAAATAGACTACTGCCACATCAAATAAGCTTTTGTTCGCCAATTTCTGCTCATATGTTAAATATATAGTGCATTAGTTGCCCATGCCCTCTTTAATTAAATCATAATGTGCTTAAATATAAAGAACAATAATATTTGTACTTGTCGATATGTAATGCACTGTTTAAATACTCTGAATCTTAACTTAAATAAACTGAACCTTTTGCATTTTGTTAATGTAATCCCCTTAGGAACATTTACCTGATTCCTGCATAAGGTTCACCGCCAAGTTTTTTCTCACCAGGTTTACTGCCTTTTCTGTGTTTGCGAAGGCTATTGGCTGGCCTGTCAAGATTTTTTCTGCAAACTAAAAACTATTTTTTTAAATAAACATACCTAAACACACTTATTACAATCTAACAATCTATTTTATGCTTACCTTTTCCAGGCATTTACTCAATTTGTGTGAAGATTCTCCCATGGGATCCAAATTTTTTTTTCTTTTTTGGGATGGATAAATGGCCTAAAAATTAAACAAATCACAACCTGTATATTAGTTGCTACATATTGAAAATAACTTTCAAAACTGTTGCTTTTATTTCACAAATGATTGACAAAGTAGTCTCTGCTACCGTTGGATTATCTGTTTTGCTTTATTGACTAAACTTTATTTGACTTATCTTTTTAATCTTTCTCTGGACACGAATTAAATTCCACTTATATGGGCATCCGCATTTGTTTTTCCTCTGTTAAAAGGAGGCGACCCGACTGATTTAAATAACTATAGACCCATCTCGAAATTGTCTGTCCTGACCAAGGTTATGGAAACTCTGGTGAACGAACAATTGAAAGAGTTTCTAACTATCAACAATATTCTGTCTAATTTTCAATCAGGTTTTCGTAAAAAACACAGCACAACTACAGCAGCCCTAAAAGTAGTAAATGATTTTATTGACTCCATAGATAAAAAACAACATTGTGCAGCTCTCTTCATTGACCTATCGAAGGCTTTTGATACTGTGGATCATGCAATATTAAAACAAAGACTTCTCAGTGTCGGGTTGTCAGAACAAACAGTTTGCTGGTTTGACAACTATCTATCAGGTAGATCAGAGTGTGTACAGGCAGATGGTCAAACTTCCAGCCCTCTTAGTATATCCAAGGGTGTGCCCCAAGGGTCAATGCTGGGACCACTTCTATTTATTTTATATATCAACAATCTTGATCAAAATGTCTTCAACGCAAATTTTGACTTTTATGCTGATGATAGTGTGATATACTGCTCTGCATCAACTCCAAACCAAGCTCTTTGTCAGCTTCAACTAGCTTTTGATACTGTACAACGTACCTTGTTCGATTTAAAACTTGTTTTGAATGACGACAAAACAAAACTTATGTTGTTCTCAAATGCAAAATCAAAGTCACGGAACCTTCTACCCATCACTACTTCTCAGGGCTCCGAGATTGAGTCTGTATCTCAATTCAAGTATCTTGGTATCCTAACTGATGATTCACTCTCTTTTAAACCTCACATTCAACAGTTGGTAAAAAAATTAAAGCTGAAATTGGGTTTTTATTTTAGAAACAAGTCATGTTTTTCCTTTGAGGCCAAAAGGAGGCTTGTTGCTGCCACTTTCTTGTCAGTGCTGGACTATGGCGATGTTGTATACATGAATGCTTCCACCACAAGCTTGAAATTGTTGGATACTGTTTATCATGGAGCTCTTAGGTTTATCACAAACTTTAGAGCACTTACTCATCACTGTTCTTTGTATGATCGGGTTGGTTGGTCTGCATTGTCCACCCGTAGACTTAACCATTGGTACATTTTTATCTACAAGGCAATTCTTGGTCTGCTTCCTCCATACCTCCAATCTTACATCAAAAAGAAAAATATAGGAAGATATTGTCTTCGTTCTGAGGACTTATTATTATTATCTGTCCCTCAAGTCCGGACCGAACTGGGAGAAGGGGCGTTCAAGTATGCGGCCCCCTGCACTTGGAATCAGCTGCAAAATGTCCTGAATCTTTAGGAGCCAGTTTCATTGGCTGATTTTAAATTACTTTTAAATAACATGGAAGCTACACAAACTGGCTGTAGATGTTATGACTGACTCAGTTATGACGGACGATTCTTGCTTGCAATAATATGTGAAATTCTGATTTCTTATGACTTTATAATTATTTATTACTTTTATAAATCGTTATATGTTGATGTTATATGTTATATGTTTTTATGTCTGTAACCTTGTTAATTGTGCTGCTGCCTGTCTTGGCCAGGATGCTCTTGGAAAAGAGATTTTTAATCTCAATGAGTTTTATTCTGGTTAAATAAAGGTTATATATATATATATATATATATATATATATATATATATATATATATATATATATATATATATATCTTACTATCACTTTCTGTTTTTTAAAGTGGTAAAATATAACTTAATTCACACCATATTTCTGATATTATCGATCAATCTTATCAGATTAACTTTGATCATTCACTTTTATTTTATATCCGTGAGTGCAGTACACCTGCAAAGCGTTAGCACTCGTTAGCTTGTCATTAGCATTTTCATTCGAACCTATCGCTGTTTTCTTTTCTCCTCTCCCTCGCTCCAGTTTTCCACAAGTTCATTAAACAACCGCAGTAAGAATTTTCATCAAGCACGGTGAGTAATGGCTTCTCCTATCATTGTTTCTTGCACCTCTTGCCACATGTACAGTTTATCTATCTCTGTCGCAGATGAGGGATTCACATGTGATAAATGCAGGGAAATAGTTAGGCTGACAGAGAAGATTTCAGAATTAGAGACACGCATCCAAACTTTAATTGAGGATAGTAAAAATGTTAGGGCTCTAGATACGGCTTTGGATGCGTCTAGCTCAGGGATTCCTGTACATTGTTCGGTTCCGGAAACAGAGCCCCAGCAGCAGGGCAACTGGGTGACGGTGAGGCATTGTAGTCGTGGGTCAAAACACCACTCTTCTGTTCCGATCAAAACATTAAACAGGTTCTCCCCACTCAGTGATGCACCCACTGAGAAACCTGATGAAAGTGCTCTAGTTATTGGTGATTCTATTGTACGGAACGTGAATATAGAGACACCAGCCACCATAGTCAAATGTTTACCGGGAGCCAGAGCGCCTGACATCTTGGCAAATTTAAAAGTGCTGGCTAATGCTAAACGTAAATACAGTAAGATTGTTATTCATGCCGGCGCTAATGATGTTCGACTTCGCCAGTCGGAGATCACTAAAAATAACATTAAAGAGGTGTGTGAACTTGCAAGCACGATGTCAGACACTGTAATATGCTCTGGTCCCCTCCCTGCTTACCGTGGTGATGAGATGCATAGCAGATTGTCATCACTCAATGGCTGGATGTCTAAGTGGTGCCCACAGAATAACATAGGTTTCATAGACAATTGGACGAGCTTTTGGGGCAGACCTTACCTGTTTAAAAGAGATGGTCTTCATCCCTCCTGGGGTGGCGCCACTCTTCTCTCTAGAAATATGGCAAATAGTCTTAGTGTTTATACTTGACTAACTGGGGCCCAGGTCAGGAAGCAGACAGACTGGCTAAACCGACCGTCTGCTAGCTGCCTCCCGTCACAGAGGTCAGTTAATTCTCACTACATAGAGACTTTTTCACCTAGATATCACACTATAGAGACTGTGTCTGTTCCCCGAACTAGAAAAAACAAAAAACGTCCAAACCAAGTTAAGATTAACAATTTAATTGAGGTTCAACAAATAAAAAACAGAAGCAATATGGATAAACAAATGATAAAGCTTGGCTTATTGAATATCAGATCGCTTTCTACGAAAACACTTTTTGTAAATAATATGATCACTGATCATAATATAGATGTACTCTGTTTGACAGAAACCTGGCTAATACCTGATGATTACATTATTTTAAATGAGTCCACCCCCCAAGATTACCGTTATAAACATGAGCCGCGTCTAAAAGGCAAAGGTGGAGGTGTTGCTTCAATTTATAACAACGTTTTCAGGATTTCTCAGAGGGCAGGCTACAAGTATAACTCGTTTGAAGTAATGGTACTTCATATAACATTATCCAGAGAAACAAATGTTAATGATAAATCCCCTGTTATGTTTGTACTGGCTACTGTATACAGGCCACCAGGGCACCATACAGACTTTATTAAAGAGTTTGGTGATTTTATATCAGAGTTAGTTATGGCTGCAGATAAAGTTTTAATAGTTGGTGATTTTAATATTCATGTTGATAATGAAAACGATGCATTGGGATCAGCATTTATAGACATTCTGAACTCTATTGGGGTTAGACAACACGTTTCAGGACCTACTCATTGTCGAAATCATACTCTAGATTTAATACTGTCACATGGAATTGATGTTGATAGTGTAGAAATTATTCAGCCAAGTGATGATATCTCAGATCATTATTTAGTTCTGTGCAAACTTCATATAGCCAAAATTGTAAATTCTACTTCTTGTTACAAGTATGGAAGAACCATCACTTCTAACACAAAAGACTGCTTTTTAAGTTATCTTCCTGATGTATCCAAATTCCTTAGCATATCCAAAACCTCAGAACAACTTGATGATGTAACAGAAACTATGGACTCTCTCTTTTCTAGCACTTTAAATAAAGTTGCTCCTTTACGCTTAAGGAAGTTTGACACCATGTTATAATGAGCATACTCGAACCCTACAGAGAGCAGCCCGAAAAATGGAGCGTAGCTGGAGGAAAACAAAACTAGAGGTATTTCGTATTGCTTGGCGGGAAAGTAACATATCCTACAGAAAAGCATTAAAAACTGCTAGATCCGATTACTTTTCTTCTCTTTTATAAGAAAACAAACATAACCCCAGGTATTTATTCAATGCAGTGGCTAAATTAACGAAAAATAAAGCCTCAACAAGTGTTGACATTTCCCAACACCACAGCAGTAATGACTTTATGAACTACTTTACTTCTAAAATCGATACTATTAGAGATAAAATTGCAACCATTCAGCCGTCAGCTACAGTATCACATCAGACAGTGCACTATAGACCCCCTGAGGAACAGTTCCACTCATTCTCTACCATAAGAGAGGAAGAATTGTAGAAACTTGTTAAATCATCTAAACCAACAACATGTATGTTAGACCCTATACCATCTAAGCTCCTAAAAGAGGTGCTTCCAGAAGTCATAGATCCTCTTCTGACTATTATTAATTCCTCATTGTCATTAGGATTATGTCCCCAAAACCTTCAAACTGGCTGTTATTAAGCCTCTCATCAAAAAACCACAACTTGACCCCAAAGAACTAGTTAATTATAGACCAATCTCGAATCTCCCTTTTCTGTCCAAGATACTAGAAAAGGTGGTATCCACACAATTATATTCCTTCTTAGAGAAAAATGGTATATGTGAGGATTTCCAGTCAGGATTTAGACCGTATCATAGTACTGAGACTGCTCTTCTTAGAGTTACAAATGATCTGCTCTTATCATCTGATCGTGGGTGTATCTCTCTATTACTTTTATTGGATCTTAGTGCTGCGTTTGACACAATTGACCACAACATTCTTTTGCATAGACTTGAACACTTTGTTGGCATCAGTGGAAGTGCATTAGCATGGTTTAAATCGTACTTATATGACCGCCATCAGTTCGTAGCAGTGAATGAAGATGTATCCTATCGATCACAAATGCAGTATGGAGTACCTCAAGGCTCAGTACTAGGGCCGCTACTCTTCACGCTTTATATGTTACCCTTGGGAGATATCATCAGGAAACATGGTGTTAGCTTTCACTGTTATGCTGATGATACTCAGCTCTATATTTCTTCGCAGCCCGGTGAAACACAGCAATTTGAAAAACTAATGGATTGCATAGTCGATATAAAAAACTGGATGACGAGTAATTTCTTACTGCTAAATTCTGAAAAAACAGAGGTGTTAATTATAGGACCTAAAAACTCTGCTTGTAATAACCTAGAACACTGTCTAAGACTTGATGGTTGCTCTGTCAATTCTTCGTCATCAGTTAGGAACCTAGGTGTGCTATTTGATCACAATCTTTCCTTAGAAAGCCATGTTTCTAGCATTTGTAAAACTGCATTTTTCCATCTCAAAAATAGATCTAACTTACGGCCTATGCTCTCAATGTCAAATGCAGAAATGTTAATCCATGCATTTATGACCTCAAGGTTAGATTATTGTAATGCTTTATTGGGTGGTTGTTCTGCACGCTTAGTAAACAAACTACAGCTAGTCCAAAATGCAGCAGCAAGAGTTCTTACTAGAACCAGGAAGTATGACCATATTAGCCCGGTCCTGTCAACACTGCACTGGCTCCCTATCAAGCATCGCATAGATTTTAAAATATTGCTTATTACTTATAAAGCCCTGAATGGTTTAGCACCTCAGTATTTGAATGAGCTCCTTTTACATTATAATCCTCTACGTCCGCTACGTTCTCAAAACTCAATTTGATAATACCTAGAATATCAAAATCAACTGCGGGCGGCAGATCCTTTTCCTATTTGGCGCCCAAACTCTGGAATAACCTACCTAACATTGTTCGGGAGGCAGACACACTCTTGCAGTTTAAATCTAGATTAAAGACCCATCTCTTTAACCTGGCATACACATAACATACTAATATGCTTTTATTATCCAAATCCGTTAAAGGATTTTTAGGCTGCATTAATTAGGTAAACCGGAACCGGGAACACTTCCCATAACACCCTATGTACTTGCTACATCATTAGAAGAATGGCATCTACGCTAATATTAGTCTGTTTCTCTCTTGTTCCGAGGTCAACGTGGCCACCAGATCCAGTCTGTGTCCAGATCAGAGGGTCACTGCAGTCACCCGGATCCAGTACGTATCCAGACCAGATGGTGGATCAGCACCTAGAAAGGACCTCTACATCCCTGAAAGACAGCGGAGACCAGGACAACTAGAGCCCCAGATACAGATCCCCTGTAAAGACCTTGTCTCAGAGGAGCACCAGGACAAGACCACAGGAAACAGATGATTCTTCTGCACAATCTGGCTTTGCTGCAGCCTGGAATTGAACTACTGGTTTCGTCTGGTCAGAGGAGAACTGGCCCCCCAACTGAGCCTGGTTTCTTCCAAGGTTTTTTTCTCCATTCTGTCACCGATGGAGTTTCGGTTCCTTGCCGCTGTCGCCTCTGGCTTGCTTAGTTGGGGACACTTCATCTACAGCGATATCGTTGACTTGATTGCAAATAAATCCACAGACACTATTTAACTGAACAGAGATGACATCACTGAATCCAATGATGAACTGCCTTTAACTATCATTTTTGCATTATTGACACTGTTTTCCTAATGAATGTTGTTCAGTTGCTTTGACGCAATGTATTTTGTTTAAAGCGCTATATAAATAAAGGTGACATTGACATAAACTGCTTTGTTGTTTAGTACCTTGTTTACCTTCATCATCATTGGGCATTAAACGTTACACATATTTACAAGACTTACATTTGATACAGGTTTAATCTGCTTTCATTGCAACTTTCTATGGACTTAATGTTGAGGTGTATTCATGGATACTCACAGCAATAGTCCATTGATTGTGCTCATTTATCACACCCAGAAGAACTTTATACTGGCGTGGATTACACTAAAATAACAAAAATAATAAAAACCGATTGCTAAATCAAATTAATATAGCAATACAGAATAGAACCAATAAAGAAAATTATTAATCATTAGAAAAAAGATTGTTAAATTAGATAAGGACAGTGTTTTGTAAAATATTTATTACATAGTCTCAGTCCTAGATACAGTTACCCTGCTTAAGGTGCGATATGACCCTTCCCATATTTTGGTCATTGCGTAGGAGTCTATCAAGTATGCCTGGTCCTCGTTGTCCTGGTTATACTTCCTCACCAGCATAAAAATGTGTGCATTAATAACCTTCAGCGAAACAAACATTTTGGTGCTACATTGATAACATAGTATATATATATATATATATATATATATATATATATATATATATATATATATATATATATATATATGGGTAGTTGACGTGACGTGGCAAAATAATATATTTCACATTACCTGAGTTATTTTTTTATTTTTTTACACCTTTGAGACAAATCTCAAAATCGTCCTATGGTGTAACAGTAGACAACATTATTTCATAAATACTAACTTTAATAAAGAACATAATGTTTAAAAATCTTAATTAACACTCCTGGCACAATTGTGCAAGTGTCCATTTCAAAAGTGATCATCACTTTTCCTACACATACATTCCTAAAAGTGTATGAATTTCATAAAGTTTGTCAAAGAAAAAAATGTCCTTTGGTGTTATGCAATAACCTGATATTAAATTGGGCAAAATCATGGACAACTACCTTTAGTTGAAAGACCCCATTCAAGGTCATGTGACTGAAGACCCCTATGAAGCCCATGAGCAGTGCACATGGTAATTATTTCTCTCAGAATTGTTCAAATATTTAATCTTTTCAGAGCACTGAAGTTAAGTTTTTTTGTCAAATTTCATTTTTGAATTCAAATTTGTATTTTTAACAGCAGGACTATGTAGTATTAGGTAAAACTTTACTTGAAGGGGTGTGCATAAGACATGAATATGAAGGAGGTTTTATGCATGTTTATGACAAATGTCATTAAGTGTCAATGTCATTTGCTCAATTATGACATTTTTAATGCAAATATGACATTGTGTGAGATGTCTTTGTTATTGCAACTTAATATCTCCTCTTAGATAGGTACAATTTCAAACAGTTTTGTAAGGTTGGCGAAAAAGTTTTATTGACAAATAGGGAAAAGTTTATCAAGTGCATCTATTCATGGTGGAAATGATTCTAATTAGTACTTTCATGTAAAATAAAATCACTTTAAGAAAATAATGTTTTAATAATGTTAACACTTCTTTCTCACGTATTTTTTTTATGTTATTTACTATAATTTCTTAGTACTTTTAAAATGTCACACCATAGGACACAGTACTGTTACAAAAAAAAAATATGTGAAGACATTGACAAAATGAGTGACCACTACTATTTTCATAGTTTTCATACTCCATAAATATGTATTTTTTCTTAAAAAGTTATGTTTTCCAAAAAAAGTACTTTTTCTTGGCCATTTGTCAACTACCCATATATATATATATATATATATATATATATATATATATATATATATATATATATATATATATATATATATATATATATGAATACATTTTTAATACATCTAGACTGAAAATGCTGAATACTGTACCTCGCTCTCCACTTCCCTCCCAGGTGCAAGGTTTGATATGTCCATGGAAAAAATTTTGTATGGCCCAATTTTGGCCATCAGGACACAAACCTTTTTACCAGACCAAATAGCATTGATGCCTGCAAACATTATGTAAGGGAAAAATTACATTAATAACAATAAATTACCCTGATTCAGAACTGAAAAAATATAATAAAAATATAATATAACGGTCACAGATTCAACCATGCCATCAGCACCAGATGCACCTGCTAACGCTCTAGTACATGATCAACTATTTCATCTGAAGCAGTGTGAAGCAGCACCGTTCCAGTGCATACCCAGTTACCAACCACCCCTGTACCCCTGTTCAGGTGAGCCTTTGGAAGTTCCAGCTGTGAACCACTGGATGCAGGAATGTGAGATACTATATTTAAGATGCAACTTACTTTTTTCAGTATCACTGACCAGGGGCACTGTGTCTGGGACCAGGACCGGAGACGCTGTGTCAAGGACCAGGGACACTGTGTCTGGGACCAGGACCGGAGGCACTGCTGTGTCTAGGACCAGGGACACTGTGACTGGGACCAGGACCGGAGGCACTGCTGTGTCTAGGACCAGGGACACTGTGACTGGGACCAGGACCGGAGGCACTGCTGTGTCTGGGACCAGGGACACTGTGTCTGGGACCAGGACCGGAGGCACTGCTGTGTCTAGGACCAGGGACACTGTGACTGGGACCAGGACCGGAGGCACTGCTGTGTCTTGGACCAGGGACACTGTGACTGGGACCAGGACCGGAGACGCTGTGTCAAGGACCAGGGACACTGTGTCTGGGACCAGGACCGGAGGCACTGCTGTGTCTAGGACCAGGGACACTGTGACTGGGACCAGGACCGGAGGCACTGCTGTGTCTGGGACCAGGGACACTGTGTCTGGGACCAGGACCGGAGGCACTGCTGTGTCTAGGACCAGGGACACTGTGACTGGGACCAGGACCGGAGGCACTGCTGTGTCTTGGACCAGGGACACTGTGTCTGGGACCAGGACCGGAGGCACTGCTGTGTCTGGGACCAGGACCGGAGGCACTGCTGTGTCTGGGACCAGGGACACTGTGTCTGGGACCAGGACCGGAGGCGCTGTGTCTAGGACCAGGGACACTGTGTCTGGGACCAGGACCGGAGGCGCTGTGTCAAGGACCAGGGACACTGTGTCTGGGACCAGGACCGGAGGCGCTGTGTCTGGGACCAGAGACACTGTGTCTGGGACCAGGACCGGAGACGCTGTGTCAAGGACCAGGGACACTGTGTCTGGGACCAGGACCGGAGGCGCTGTGTCTGGGACCAGGGACACTGTGACTGGGACCAGGACCGGAGGCACTGCTGTGTCTGGGACCAGGGACACTGTGTCTGGGACCAGGACCGGAGGCACTGCTGTGTCTAGGACCAGGGACACTGTGACTGGGACCAGGACCGGAGGCACTGCTGTGTCTGGGACCAGGGACACTTTGTCTGGGACCAGGACCGGAGACGCTGTGTCAAGGACCAGGGGCACTGTGTCTGGGACCAGGACCGGAGGTGCTGTGTCAAGGACCAGGGACACTGTGTCTGGGACCAGGACCGGAGGCACTGCTGTGTCTGGGACCAGGGACACTGTGTCTGGGACCAGGACCGGAGGCACTGCTGTGTCTAGGACCATGGGCACTGTGTCTGGGACCAGGACCAGAGACGCTGTGTCTGGGACCTGAGGCACTGGGTTCACTGTGTCAAACCTTCTGAGACTGTGAGGAACTCGAGCTACTTCCTCCACATATGGGACCAAGTGATCTAGATTAATTTTCTTGAATTTTAGTCCATCATCACTAATTAAATCTGCACTTTTCCCTTGTAAGGACATAATGGTGAAGGGCCCCAGAAAATCTCTGTCTAACTGCCCTCCTTTCCTCTCCTGGCTTCTGATGTTCCTTCTGAGCACCTTTTCCCCAAGAACAAATTTGTGAATTACAGCCTTTGAGGCTTGTTTTTTTGCTTTTATTTTGTCCCTGGAGGCTTGCATATTTTTCTTCACTGCCTCATACACTTGGTCCTGCATCTGTATGGCAGGCTTGATTAGCTCTTCCTGGAGCACATCTTCCACTGTTTCAGTTACCTAGACAATGATAGGAAATTATATATTTATAAAAGTAAATATTTAAAAATGATTGAAACAAGATATAGATATGCAGTGAAATAACTCACACTGGAAGATTCAGGAACTTCTGAGAAGTAGCGTGCCTCTCTTCCAAACATCAGATAGAATGGTGAATACTGTGTAGTCAGTTGTTTTTTGGACCTGATGTTAAACAACACAGCATCAAGGTATTTGTCCCATGTTTGTGGTTTGTCCTGACACAGTTTTCCAAGGGCGCTGAAAAAAAAAACTACTTTAATGGTATATGGTTACTGCTTATACATTTTTGTTTGTTAAGTTCTTTACTGCTTTCCACTTTCTGCAACACAATGTGTAAATGAAGCAAAACACTGCTTTATTAAAGTACTATGAACCGGACTCATGCCTACCAATGTATGAAAACTCATTGTCCATGTTATCAGGTCCACTTAACATATACAGTGGGGAATACAATGCAAATTAATTTAGCAAATTAATTACTTTAAAATCATACTATGTGATTTTCTGGATTTTTGTTTTAGATTACGTCTCTCACAGTTGAAGAGTACCTATGATAAAAATTGTAGACTTCTACATGCTTTGTAAGTGGGGAAAACATGCAAAATTGCCAGTGTATCAAATACTTGTTCTCCCCACTGTAGGTGTATATTGTGCACCTTCAGTCATCCATCCCTTTCTCAGTATAATTTGTTTGCTTTTTCTTTATGTTCAGGCCCCATAGGCCACCGATGTAGGTATTATTTGCAGGGTTCATACAGACACTGTAAATTGAAATTCCAGGGATTTCAAGGGGCTTTCAAGCACTATTTTTGGTTTTCAAGGACTACAATTCAATTACATTATTACACTTATATTGTAATATTCCAATAATAATCTCTTTTATTTCTTTCAAATTCTAAAAAGTAAATTTAAAAAAAAATATAACATAAAAAGAAATTTACTATATTTCACACATCAAGTTTTTATGTCTCATAAATGCAATTAAATGATACCTGAAAGACAGATGCATAAATACTTTTATATTTATGGTGTTTTTATATATATTTATATTTATATATATTTCTGTTTTAAAATTATAAGAAAACACCAGTACTTTGTTTAGGCTTGGTTTGTAGGGAATTCCAAACCTGCGCACATATATTCAAACGCACATAACTATAGAACCCATTCTTAATGCATTTCGCATTTAAAGTCTGTGTAGAGAGAATGGTGTTGTCTTAGCGGCCCCTAATTTAATAACAAATGATCATTGTGACGGAAGCGAATCAATCAAAACTAACTTTAGATGGAACATAACTTTATTAAAGAACCGCTATAAAGACAAAATAATCTTACCTTAAATTATACGTTTATCTATGTAAAGCTGCTTTGAAGCAATCTACATTGTTAAAAGTTCTATATAAATGAAGATGACTTGACTTGACTTTTACAATTACTAATCTTACCTCTGTATTGTGCCATTCATGCGTTCCACTAACCCATTGGTCTGTGGATGGTACGGTGAACAAAGACTGCGTTGTATATCGAACAATTCACAAACTTCTTTGTTGATCTGGAGAAAATAATTGTATTGGTATAGTAAAAAAAAAATAACAAAAAAATATATAACAACATTAATAATAAAGTAAACAGTTGAGCAAATGCAAATACAAACCCCGAAACGATAAAACATTTTTACAATGCAGGTTGTAACCTCCTCGGCTAACCCACTTTGTGAAATAATCTATAAGTACACAGATGTACTGATTTTGTGCCAACCAACCAACCAACCAACTGCCATGGTTCAGTCACCTACACAAACAAATCAGGCAATGTATTTTTGGACAACATTTGTAGAAGAAGAAGAAAAAGAAGAAAAAGAAGACACAATTATTGGAGTGTACTCTTCCTGGAGTTTGATAGGTCTATTCGCCTGGCATGCAAAACACAATTTAATCTGAAGAGAGGAATAAAAAACATTGTTTAGTAATTCTTTTATTTTTTTATTTTTATAGGAACTGGCACTGTTTATACAATTTAGCAAAATGTTATTAAAACTCACCCAGTTTTCGATATCAACTGACATTCCAGGCCAATAGTATCTATTAGAAATGGCATGTGTTGTCTTCTCCTTGCCACTATGCCCACCTGCCTCACTGGCATGGAATTCTTTAAAAATGCTGTCTGCTTCTGCAGCACCTCTGACCACTTTTACTTTCACCTGTCTTTCTGTGCCCTTATGGCGGATATAAAAGAGTACTCCATCTATGAAAAATAAAATCAAAATAGTTTGTGTTTTTTAGCGTGTGTGTGTGTGTGTATGTGTGTCCACGTCAAATTAAATTTACAGAAGTAATTTTACTTATAAAAAAATTAAAAAACATATTAAAATGCAAGTAAAGTGTCTACTTTCATGTTTCAAAAAACCTTTGTGAAAATAAAATGACAAAATATTTTAGTAACTAAACTGAATTTTATTAGGTTTAGTGACATGTTACAGTGTTTACATGGTGCAATTTCTGGTAAGCTACACTTTTTTATTATTGCAATTCATTTATTTTGATTTGATTTAATATTGACTCATTTGGATAAACATTAGGTAGGCTACACAAGATAGGCATTAATTTACCTCATGAAAAAAACAGCTCACCTAATTCTGTAAACATACAGAGAGCCCTATCAGCAGCTAGTATTATGTAA
Source organism: Carassius carassius (assembly GCF_963082965.1). Lineage (NCBI taxonomy): Eukaryota > Metazoa > Chordata > Actinopteri > Cypriniformes > Cyprinidae > Carassius > Carassius carassius. Next base: position 3,340,992 of record NC_081763.1, read on the forward strand.
GGTTAAAAATAACTCAAATTAAATATAATACGTTTTTATTATAATAACTTTATTTAATGATATAAGTAAAACTATAATATATATATAATATATAACTATAATAACTATAACCGCTGGGCTTCAGGGCTTAAAGCAGAATTCCGCCACGTTAGCCTGGCCAGCGCAGGTCTGAGAAGCTCCAGCTGCTCCACAATGAGTTGTCTTGGGAGGGGATTTTTTTTAATATAGCCACGTCAGGCAAAATGTCAAAAGGGCTTAAGTTTTGCTGAATAAAAAAAACTGACATGGACTAAACGGCTCCGTGTCTGGCTCCGTCTTTGATTCAATACAAGAACACGTTGGATCGCTGCCATAGTTGGTCGCTTACTGGACACCACCATGCTTACCCATTTATAGATCTTAGCCATTTAGAGACAAATTGTTTGCCAGATTTTAATTATCAAAAAAATTATTGCCAATTCGCTTTAATTACATTACGAAAAAGCCTAGGCTAATTACCACCTTATTAGTTCTGTAACCACATAAAGTCAACTTCATAAATAGGCCTGTATCTATTGCGAACATCATTTATTATGAGTCTTAAAAATAACAGAAAATCATTGTTGAGCCACAAAATTGTCAACATACCATAGTTTGACTTGTACTTCGCTGCGCTGGTTTCTAAAGACTGCTGCACAGTAGCGTCATGAGCTCAAATAACGCTAAGAGAGAGCTACGAATGGTCCAGACCAACTTTACGAAAGTGTGACTTACAGAAGATATACTTAGCGTACGAACGTGTTGGGAACCGTGCCATAAGGTTAAGAGAGAGGTTAAGGAATAGGTTAAGAACTACTTAACGATAAGAACGTTTTGGGGAACCGGGCCCTGATGAAATATGACGAGCGCTGAGCGCGTATACATGCCCCCTCGGTTTGAATGGGCAATGACGCCTCTGGCTGTAGTGAAAACTGGACATCTACCTGTGTGGAAGATTTTTATTAGTAAGATTTTAATTAAACAAGTATATAATCAATGTGAATCTAGCCATTTTAGTTGCTAGTTATTACTCCATTATAATCTTATAGGTAATAGAAAGCTACGTGCTGGAATGTACAAAACTGAGGAGAAACATATGGTCAGACATACATACAGGGCCTTTGTTTAGAATAAATCAAGCAGGGGGCCTCTCCTCTCTAGGGAGGTATTAAAATTGTAATCATAAGGAAAAGTTTGACTATGTGGAACCGCCCCATATAGTGTATATAAGGAGATACCAAATAACATTCGAGAGATCTCCTTGCAAGGACTCTCGGCTTTATTTTCTGTAAAATAAAGTCTTTTCTTCTGAGAGAAAAATCCCTGACTGAGTGTGATTCTTCAGAGAAGGGCAGACGACACCACAGATTTGGCACCCCAGATGGGACTGGAAAAGAGCGGCAGAGTGGACAACCGCTCTTGAGCTGACCCATGATCAACACAACCGGGTGGCCACCATAAAATAAGGTAAGCATTTTTGCTTATAAAATTCGTTTGTGTTGGTTGAGGTCAGTTCTGAGTGGTAAGGACACTTAAAATCTGCTCTTCCAAATTTAGAAAAATATTAGGATATCTAAATTGAAAAAGGGGTTTTACTCCAGAAGAAATAACTGCATGCACATATTTGGTTTATTAATAGGAAAGCCTTGGAAGGTCACCTTGATTTAAAACAAAGATGGTGTAGGCTGAAAGACATTGTATGCAATGGTCTGTGTTTATTGGAGACTGGGCCTAGGAAGGACAGTGATAAACGGAGAAGCAGATTGGTTAAGGATTTGCAAGGAAAAGCCCCACGGATACCGCTTTGAGAAAGTATAAAGTGAAAAGTCTCAAAGGTCAGAACGGGTGGGCCCTTAAGGATGCTCTAGGAAGAGCGGTGTTTTGTTGTGTGGATGTAACTGTGTCCGGACGAATGAATGAGTGAACGAATGAAAGTATGAACAAATAAATTCCGTATTGGGTGGGTAAGGGTTGAGCACCGTTCCTGGACCGTCACTTCAGTGTGACTTGGCAGAATTGGACTCAACTAGTATCCACTTGAGAGGGATGAATGTATGATGAGCCTTGATAATAAAAAGACAATTAATGACTGATTATCCCTTGGATAAAGGGAAAAAGTACGCACGAATAAGCACTCTGGCTCAATAAAGAGTGTAGAAAGTGTGAATGAGTTTAGGAAAATAGTATCAATAAAGTTTGAATCAAGATCTATAATAGGTTTTTGCATTTTGGATGCTTGTGTGAAAGGGGAGAGAATTCTTTGACTCAGTGCAGTGGGAGTGGGAGCAAGGGATGAAGTGTCTACATTAAAGTTGTATTACATGGGTGGACAAAAAAGGAAAGAGAAGTAAAATAAAGAATTATTGTTAGAAATTGTTATCTAAAAAGTGATAATAAAATAGAGCAAATAAAATAGACAGTGAAATAATATAAAGAAGTGTAAATGCATCAGACAAAATAAAAAACTAAATTCAAGGAGGTATGACACAAAGTAAAAAATAAAAAGTAGGGTGAAATTGGTAAAGGAAAAATAGTTAAATTAAGTAAAAGGGAAAAGAAGAGATTGTAACCAAGTTACTATATAAAACTAAAAAGTTGATTTTTGAGGGTAATAATATAAATAAAGATATGGCAGCCACACCAGTGGAAATAATTGGATTAAAATATCCACTGTGTAAAGAGCAAATAAACAAAATCTCAAAAAAATGGCAGAAGAGAACAAAAAATATGATGACAAAATGGCCAAAGGAAGGGACATTTGATGTGGCATTGTGTAAGGAAATGGAAACTCTGATAAAAAACTATAAAACTAAAAGCATCAATATGAAAAGAGAAACAAAGAGGGAAAAAGAGAAAGAAGTAATTGCCCTGTTTAAAAAAGAAGGTGAGGATATGTTGAAGAGTCTTAAACAGGCTAGGAAAATCCTGAAGGGGGCAGAGAAAGATAACATGAGAAAAGAAAAGTTATTTTCAGAGCCTCCCCCCTATTTGCCAGTACAAGGAGAGTTCCCAATACTCAAGGGAACAGTGGAAGTAACAGGAGAACTAGAGTTAGAAGGGCAGATAGAGATGGATGATAGAGAGGAACAAGCTGTAAAAACACAGAGGCAACCCAGAAAGGAAGTTGCAGAAAGTTTGCATCTTGATTGTTACAGGCAAGCACGTACAGCTTTAGAAAAAATGAAAGCTAATCAGGTAGATAAAACCTGGTTTGAGGAAGGATTAGAAAAAAAGAGGAGGAAAGATAGAGATATTGTAGCACAAGTACAAGCTATGGAAGAAGAAATGGAAGAGAAAATTAGAGAATCATGGAAAAAGATGCAAGAGGTAAATAAGTTGGAGAGAGGAAAGAGTAAGTTATTCTATGGTAGTGAAGAGGAGAATCAGGCAGAGGAGTTATTTGATAACGGTCAATGGGAACAGGGCAGAGAAAAAGGGACACTTAGACCACTGGCCGCACATCTCCCAATTTTAATCAAGGGTGAGCAGGGACAGTATGTCCCCTGGGCTTCACAGGACCTTGAGGGGCTTGTCACTCGCCTTTCTGATATAAATGAGGGCGCGGGCAAATTTATTCGAATGTTTGAGGACGAAACAACAGGAAAGCTATTGTCAGTAGGTGATGTCAAAGCTCTACTGGCTAGAATTATTGGAGGGACAAAGATGGATGAAATTCTTCTTACAACGACACTAAACAGAGCAGTGAACTCTCACAATATGGATGGGATTGTTTTTGATGCATTCCGCCCAGCAGTATGGCAGGCATTGCGTGCGGAGTATCCGATCAGACTGAATCCTAAATCACTGAAGGGAGAAGAAATCGGGGATGCAGAGAATCCAACCACATATGTACAGAAACAGTTGAAAAGGTGGAAACAAGAAACTGAGGGGGATCCCGAGGGAGACCCATTAATGGCAACATTGTTTAGACAAGCTGTGATTGATGCTATGCCGCCAGCGGTAAAAAGCAAGCTGGAGGATGTGGTCGGTTTAACTTCTAATACACACAAAGAGTTTTGCGACCATGTGTCTCATGCAGTGGAACAACACAGAAAAAATGAACAAAAACTCAAAAGTCAAGAGAAAGAGTTACAACGTAAACTAACTCAATTACAGCTTGAAGAATTCACAAAGAAAAATAAGAAAAATATTCAAGCTTCAATAACAAATGCAGCAGCAGAACAAATGACTATAATGCCTCCAGTAATTGTTCCACAACCAACTCTTCAGTCAAGCCCACTTACAACAGTCCCTCCATATCAACACTTGAACTCTGTGCCCATAATAAATGTTTATACTCAACAGCCAGGACAGATGGGATGGAGAAAAAACCCCATACAGCAAGGCCAAAGAGGCAGAGGCAGAGGCAGAAGCATGCCTCCAAGTCTGTGCTGGGGCTGTGGACAGCCCGGGCACAATAAAGCTGACTGTCCAACTCGTCAATGGTCACAGCAACCTCAAGGTGGAAGGGAGGTGAGCTGGCAACAGCCTAATCAGGGTCCAGTGCAGGGTCCAGTAAACCCTTGGGGAGGTCCCAATCCAGGCTATTAGGGGTGCCCAGAGAATCCTAAAGGGGAGAATCAGCTTCCAATTTTATCAACAAAAGCTGATCAAGAGCCTATTATGCAGATTAAAATAGAGGGAAAAGATACTCCGATGATGATTGATACGGGCGCAAATCTAACTTGTATTAATTTGAAATATGCTTCACATCTCCCCATGTCTGGAAAATTTGCAAAGACGATAGGATTCTCGGGAAAAATGCAATTGATACCCATAACAGCTCCAGTGTGTCTTCAAACAAAAGATCAAAGTATAACAATGCCCATTCTGGTATCAAATAACAAAATCAATTTGTTAGGAAGAGATGCATTATGTAAATTAGGACTACAAATTTGGTGTTCTCCAGAACGAATATATATTGATGCAATAGGAACAGAAACACAAATGATGGTTGCAGAGCCAAAAGCAAATGTTTATTGGATAGGACAGATAGAACAAGATGTGACACAGTCAATAAATGGGGAAAGTTTACTGAAGCACAGATACCTGAAGCACAGCTATCAAAGTCTGAATTTCATTGCACAATGATGTATGATCAAGAAAGGGATGAAAATATAGAACAGAAATGGCAAAAAGAAACAAAAGGACAGCGGATTGAGATAGTCTCCCAGTACATCATCATAGGTAAACAGGGAGCAGCTTTAAACATACCAGAAGGTGAATTTGTCAAAAAATGGTTAAATGTAAATAACTCTGTCCCGCATATTGCAGTATATGTAGGAAAAAGTTGGGAAGCAAAAGATTTAGGACCAATGATGAAAAGGGCAGAACAAAGCAAATGGGAATCAACAGAAAACCCATAAATTTTTCATTCAGCTGACAAAAATTACATCAAAATTTTGTGTGCAACCAGTTTGCTGGGAATTCCACAGGAAGTAGTTATCAGCCAAAAGAAAGAGACACAGATGACTACAGCATCTGAGTTAATAAACACAACTGAGACTGAATTATTTAAGGAAATGGAGTGTCAGGTACCAACTGAACTATGGTCTCAGCATGACACAGATATTGGATTAATAAAATCAGCAAATCCAGTAAGAGTTCAACTTAAGCCAAATACACGTCTACCTAGAAAAGCACAATATCCTTTACGGGCAGATGCTGAAGCAGGAATAAAAGACACAATTGAAGGCTTAGTGAAGGCAGGAGTATTGATAGAAACTACTAGTTACTGTAACACTCCAATTATGCCTGTAATCAAATCAGACAAAAACAGATGGTGACTTGTTCATGATTTACGAACAATAAATGAAATAACTGAAGATATGCCAGCTGAGGTACCAAACACGCACACTTTACTGACAAATGTCCCTCCTGATGCCAAATACTTTACTGTAATTGATCTTTGCTCTGCCTACTTCAGTGTACCGCTTGCAGAAGAGAGTAGGTATCTATTTGCATTTTCATTTTCAAATAAACAATACACATATTCTAGAATTCCCCAGGGATATAATCATTCACCACATATATTCAACAAGATTCTTAAGGCTGATTTAGAAGACCTCGTAATAGACGGTACACTATTACAATACATGGATGATTTAATTATCTGTTCTACCACACTAGAACAATGTCACAAAGATTCAATTAAGGTGTTGACAAAATTAGCACAAGGAGGACACAGGGTGTCTAAAAAGAAATTGCAATATTGCCAGCCTCAAGTGGAATACTTGGGAAGATTAATTGCATTTAGCACACGAGCTATAGCTCCAGCTCAATTAGAAGGTATAAGTAAAACACCGTTACCTCAGACAGTAGGACACATGATGACTTTTTTAGGAATGACTGGCTTTAGTGCCGATTGGATAGAAGACTATGCAATAAAGACAGGGCCTTTGAGAGAAATGATGAAACAAGCAGGATTACAACATTTAAGCAATCCATTAAAATGGAACACAAATGCCTTACTAGCATTTGAAGCAATAAAAAAAGAATTACAACAGGCCCCTGTCCTGGGAATGGCAGAATATGATAAAATGTTTCATCTATATGTGGCAAACAGAGTTGATGGTTATGCATCAGCTGTATTGATGCAAGAGACCTGTAGTGGAAGGAAAAAACAGCCTATAGCGTACTACAGCACAAAGTTAGACAATGTAGCCCAGGGATACCCACCATGTTACCAACAGGGTTTAGCTGCAGTGTATTATGCTTATGAAAAAGCATCCACAATAACTATGGGGTACCCAGTGACTATATATACCCATCACAAAGTTGTGGAATTAATAGAACAAGGGAAATTTGTTCTGACACAAGCTCAAATTCTAGCCTATTCCTCATTACTCACATATCCAGATGTTACCATTAAAAGATGCCAGACAGTTAATCCAGCTGAATTAATTCCTTTGGCTTTTGAAGGAGAACCTCATGAGTGTGTGAATGAGTCCTTGGCATTTACTAGATTACGACCAGATCTTGAATCAACACCTATTTCTGAAGCAGAAGTTACTTACTTCGTAGATGGTTCTAGCTTTAGAGATCACGAAGGAAATCATACAGGATATTCAGTAGTGAAGAAAAACAAAAAAGAATATGAATCTGTAATATCACAACATTGTGTACAGCCATGCTCTGCTCAATTAGCAGAATTAAAAGCTCTCACAACTGCATGTCAGTTAGCAAAAGGACAAACTGCTAACATTTTTACAGATTCAGTATATGCTCATGGTGTATGTCATCTATTCGGAGCAGTGTGGAAACAAAGAGGTTTCAAAAAAAGTGATGGGACTCCCATCCAACATACTGAACAAATAGGGCAATTGATTTCTGCTATGATGCTACCAAAACGACTAGCAATAATCAAATGTCAAGCACACAAGAAGGGAAATGACTATGTCATTAAAGGAAAAAATGCAGCAGATTTAGAAGCTAAAAAAGCTTCAGGGTGTCAGGTAGCAGTATTAGCACCTGTTGTGTTTATCGAACCTCATCCTCAACTGGATGACATTATTCGAATTCAACAACAAGCAGGCCCCTATGAACAATCAATCTGGCATCAAAGGGGAGCTAAAAAAGACTCACAGGAGATCTGGCGTACACATGAAGGACACATTGTTGCACCTACTTCACTGTTGAATATTCTTATTACAGATGCACATGGTTTTGACCATTGTGCAAGGGGAGAAGTGGTAAGAAAAATTAAACAGCAAGGATATTGGTCTCCTTATTTATATGCAATGGTGGATGAATTTTTGTCCACATGTGAAGTATGTGCTAAATACAATGTAAGAAAAGGCATAGTGACACCAATAGGTCATATTCCAACACCTGAAGGCCCCTTTAAACATCTTGTATGCGATTATGTGGATATGATAAAGCGTGTACAAGGCAAAAGATACATGCTGGTTATCATAGACAGGTTTAGCAGATGGGTGGAGGCGGTACCATCCGCAGATCTAGGAGCAGGAACGGTAATAACATTTCTAACAAGAGAGGTAATTCCTAGATTTGGAATTCCATCAGAAATAAGTTCAGATAATGGGTCGGCATTCATACAAAAAACTGTGAAACAAGTATTGCAACAATTAAGAATAAAACAGAGATTAGGATGTGTTTATAGACCTCAATCACAAGGGTCAGTGGAGAGGGTTAATGGAGTTATCAAGGCCAAAATAAACAAAATATGTGAAAGTACTAAACTTAATTGGATTGATGCATTACCGCTCGCACTAATGAGCTATCGCATGCAAACTAACAGGAACACGCATTTAACACCGCATGAAATGCTTACGGGTCGACCCATGCCTGTGCCATATTGTAGAGGTCCCTATAAAGGACCGCCTCTAGAACAATTACAAATGGAACTTCGCTCTTATATGAAGAAATTAACTGACATACATAAAGCTATCTATTTACAGGAAAAAAGAAAAGAGCCCAGAGAGGAATCGGAGACTGCCTGTCCAGTTGTTCCAGGTGACCAAGTTTATCTGAGGGTATTCCGGAGAAAATGGAATGAGCCCAGGAGAGAAGGACCCTACACAGTGGTGAGAGCTACTCCAACAGCAGTCCAAGTGGAGGGAAGCACAACCTGGTATCATCTAAACCACTGTACTAGAGTTCCCACAGGAAAGGCAGAAAGAAAGGAAAACAGACAACCAGACAATGCAGGAGAGAGCAATGAGGAAAAATCAGAGACACATGATGAAGTGCAAACTGACGAGAGCTCACCAAAAGATACACAAGGAGCTTCTTTCCTCCTGTCAGACAAACTGGAGAGGACAGAGAATAAGTCTGACAACATGTCTGAAGACCATCCTATGCCTAATTGATCTCATAATGCAGACTCAAACTCAACCGATAGAAAGCAACCTGACTTCCCTTCCATTGACTTTTCAACCTTTGAACAAAACTGACAATGTTATCAACTCAACAGAACCAATGATAATCAAAATTCGTAGAGACATTGATTATGATGTTCAAGGTGATGAAGACATTAGTCAAATTGATGCATTATGGGATACAGCCCAAAATAATGAATGGTATAAATGGGCAGCTTTTACAGCTAAAGAAACAGGAAAAGAGGAGTTGCCATATTAATAGGAGGATTATTATTTTGCTGTGTATTACCTTTATTAAGATCATTAATCGTCAATGCTACTGTTAAGCAAATGGAAGTGATAAAAGTCCCGAATAATCAACAAAGGATCACTGAAAGGAGTCTGGAGGAATATTATGAGGGATGGCTAAACAAACTGAACTTAAATGAGCAAACTTTTGACGATAGTTCTATTGACTCTAACGAGAATGATGAAGATGTCTAAAGGTGAACCATTCCCTGGATATAAGTGCCAGTTTAACTTCGGCCCAGGGAGGCTCTCTACGATACATAAGGTATCTGAGCTGAAGATCAACTTTCATAATCTTGTGATATTCAATTATTGATGTAATGTATGTATTTTATGCCTTTTATACATAACTGTGATAACCACAGGCAAATGCTGAACCAATTGCACGCTCACGCTTATAACATTGTGTACTATTAAAGAAGGAATTAGGGAGACTGGATCTTTTACTCCCTCCTCGTCAAATAAGGAGAGAGATGTTTGGTCCAGTAATCCCTCAGAGTGGAATTTCATAATCTACTCACTGGTGATAATACAATGTGACTTATTTAGTCACTAGGTAGTGTAACTAATATGACTGGATTTTGGAGTAGCACTCTGGATAAGAATAATCAAATGTGAGACTTACTAAGTCTCAAAGGGGAGAATATGTGGAAGATTTTTATTAGTAAGATTTTAATTAAACAAGTATATAATCAATGTGAATCTAGCCATTTTAGTTGCTAGTTATTACTCCATTATAATCTTATAGGTAATAGAAAGCTACGTGCTGGAATGTACAAAACTGATGAGAAACATATGGTCAGACATACATACAGGGCCTTTCTTTAGAATAAATCAAGCAGGGGGTCTCTCCTCTCTAGGGAGGTATTAAAATTGTAATCATAAGGAAAAGTTTGACTATGTGGAACCGCCCCATATAGTGTATATAAGGAGATACCAAATAACATTCGAGAGATCTCCTTGCAAGGACTCTCGACTTTATTTTCCTTGAAATAAAGTATTTTCTTCTGAGAGAAAAATCCCAGACTGAGTGTGATTCTTCAGAGAAGGGCAGACGACACCACACCTGCGCTAGCATTTCTTTTTTTATGCAAATATATAGCCTACCACATATTGTCGGATATATGCAAACTATAAACAAGTGTGAATTACAGTACAGTATCTTACCCTGGACAACATAGTGATGAGCACGTCGCCGAATTACATACTTTTCTGATTTTGTTAAATTCTCAGGGTATTTTCCACTAATTTGGTAGTTTAATATCTCCTCATATTGTGTCGGATCCATTCTGAAAAATAAAAAGGTCTAAATTTAATCTTATTTAAAGTGTTTAGACTTCTTGTAATGTAGAATTAGTAAAGTTAGCTACACATTCGGAATAGTTAGTAAATGAAACAATCACTATTAAATATCGGCAGTATGTCATTAATCATGACAGAAAATGCATCCTATTATTTAATACAAATATTTTTTGGTGTTGTATGAAAATAAAACAGCAAAACGTACCTCATAAATGTTTCTTCATTCACACGCAAAAGTCACAATCCTTTTTTATTATTATTGTGTGATCACCTCCACATAACCAGAAGCGCAGTAGGCAGTGACAGCCGTGACAGGGCACTAATTAATGTCGTTTTTTTATTTATTTAAATTGATGTGTTATAAGAAATAATGAGAATGAATAAAAGTATGTGTTTGTGTTATAAATTCAAATGTGTGTATGTGCGAGTATGGGTGGGGGATGGGAGAAAATAAATCTGGCAGGAATATATGGTGGGCACTGGGCAGACTGTTATAAATCCTCAGAAGGTAATATACAGGGGGGGTACCACTTTTTCTGGACCTCCGGGTTATACTGTTCCCCCTGTGTTCTCAGTGGAAGGGTCTGATCTGTGGATGACAGTGTTTACACGTAAAAGAAGACAATTAAATGCATCACCAGCATCACTGTAGTGTGTTATAAATGCTCAAAAGGTAATATACAGGGGGGGAACCATTTTTTCTGGACCTCCGGGTAGACGAAACATAGGCCTATCATAAAATATCGTAAATGAAAATAACAACACAGTACTTATTGTGCAGTGCAATATAGTTTATTTATGTGTGCAGCAAAACTGACAAAACGACACACACACACACACACACACACGATGTAGGCTACATTAAAACACACAGTAATAATAATAATAATAATAATAATAATAACAATAATAATAAAAAGAACATGAAATTAGCAAACGATGTACATTAAAACATCTAAAACCTACATGTAACGCAAATTATCTAGTAAACAACGTAAACTGTACATTACTAGTAATTTACAGTTTAGTATATTACAGAAATGTAATATATGGCCATATATATACTTATATTTTAAATAGCATGACATATATCTCTACATATATTTGACTTATCTGAGAACACAATATATGCCTCCGACATATATGTATACATATATTTGACGTATCTGAGAACACAATATATGCCTGCAACATATATTTGACTTATCTGAGAACACAATATATGCCTCCGACATATATGTATACATATATTTGACGTATCTGGGAACACAATATAAGCCCGCCACATATATGAACATTTATGTGTCCAAACATGTGAAGAAAATATTTGAGTTCATCCATATATGATACCATATATCGGCATATATTACAGTATAGTATTGGTTTCTCGCATATATGGACAACATTAAGTATAAATATGTTACATACATTTTAAATATGTGGAAAACAAATATGTATGTAAACATACATGCATGTGATACTGATGCATTTTTAAAGTGGTGGCATATGGTTATGGTACTTTGTGGATGTATTTGTCAAAAATGACAAAGAAAACACTGAATTATTGTACTAAAAATACTATATTTGGTATTCACACAATACAGACACAATATCTCCAACTATAGACATTCAGATATAATATATAAAACAGTACATTTTGACTATTTTAAATATTGGCGTTTGAGGTATTCAGACATTAAGTATCATCTTTTCAAACTATTCAGACAAGTAAATACAACATTTCTATTATTAACTGGCATTTCATTACATGACATTTTGACAAGTACAAACAATTCATGTCAAGGTATTCAGAGTTAGACAATATTCTTTTTAACTATCATTTAGCATTTCATTGACAAGCGAAAACTCTATAAAGAATGTGTTTTCACCATTTGGTCTGCATGGGTAAAAATGTTTTGCATTCGATGACCCCTTTCGTTTTTTTTATCAATTCGTCAACTCATTACGATTCAAAAACATAAAAACATAATTAACCTTCAGGTTTGGAAGATTCATAAAGAGACACTTTCTCTGAATAACTGCAGCTGGAACAGCTGTCAGATGCCCCAACTTTTTGCCAACAGCAACAAAGTGGTGTGGGTTTGACAATGAAGCAAAAAAAACTGTGTCGCTTTGTTTCAAAATAATGTCCTATGGCATAGCAGTGTTCCCCACTTCCAAAGTCTGCAACAACAAACTTATCAACACTGAAAATACTGTTATCTGTGAGGACTACAACATGCGAGTTTCTCTTTCTCTCTCTCGAATGTCTTTTAGAGTGCGTAACTTCACCATTAATCACTGCCCTGTCACGGTAACTGACGAGAATTCTCTCTCTATGTGATTAGCTACATTGTGGAGGGCAAGGTAGTCATCTTGCTCAAGTCTTACTTTCTCATGTCTGCCTCCAAGTGCAATGACCTCTTTACACCTTATTGCACTCTGGGTGTGTGTAGGACTGACTAAGTCTTCAAAGGCCGAAATGCATTCAGACGATGCATTTGACAGTGTTTTCTGGGCATATAAGGGCAGACCTTTTTGTAACTGAAATGTTTTAGCAATCTGCAAAGGGACCCCTTGTGTGCTCTTGATCATTTTGAGCAGGCTGTGATTATATGACTCAAATGTGAAAGCTGAATGAGCCCATAAAGGACCCCAGTTTCGCACACTTTGTGCAAGGTGAAGAGAGAGATGGACATTATAGGACATGTTTTGTATACCATAGAGATCCCCCATTTCCATCACAAATCTCCTAAGCATGATATCTGCTTTCCTGAATTTGTTGCAAGGTGACACTTTCAGTTAAGAGCAATGCCAAAGCCTTCACAAACCGTGTCCAGTGGATTAGATAGCACTCTGGTAAGATCCCTTTAAGCACTGGGATGCTATAGTAGAAAAGCCACATGTACCACTCATGCGCCTTCCAATAGTTTCTCTCTCGCAGTGATCTAGGCACTCTCGAGACACAGGAGGGTGGTTGAATAAGGTGAAGTTTTTGATCAATCACTTGGATACATCTTCCTACATACCATGGATTTTCATGATTGCCACTTCCAACCCACATATAAGTCATAGATCTTGCAACACCAAGAAGACAGGCGTGCATGTAGTCAGGTACGCAACCTTGTATCAGGTCAACTGATGGGATCAAGGACAAAATAGACGGTCCTTTCACTCCTTTCACAGTAGTGCGATTTTCTATAGCCTCTCGAGCAAAATCTAGGCTGCTACCATGATTTCTGCTTTCAGTATCAGACTCAAAAGGATAGACCCGTACATGACCTTGACCCTTCTCAACGACTGTACCTTTTTGAAAACAGTAAGAACATCCAAATTCTCCATTGAATTGCTTAAAATTTTGAATCATCGGTCTCGCAACAGAATCACATATTGCAACCAAGGGAAATACTTTGGACCGGCCATGAATACCATTTACACTGATCCACTCAAACCCATGAGTAAGCAATTGATTGCATTCTTTCACAAATGGTGATAAGTATGTGTTACAGTTTGGCTTTGATGGACCAAACCATAAGGCTGCCAACATCACTTGTTTTGCTCTCAAATCAGGTGGTAATTCATTGACTGTATAGAGAAGTGGCCAAATACTGTAAGAAGATTTCTTAAACACAGGTACCCCGTCACAGCTAAAGGTTAGTGTGAGATTGACGTGATGCTCAGATTGGCCTTCAATATTTCTGTTAACCCTCTTGTAAAGCTCACCATCGGTGATATCTGTCAGTGGACTAGAGTGAGCAGCACTGTTAGGCCTAGTCAACTGGCTGAAGAGTTCCTCTTGTTCCATCATATTCCTTAATTGTGATTCTAGTGGAAAAACAATAAAGAAGTGCCCCTGTTTCATGTGATCGGCTACACTACAAGAATACTGACAATTAGGACAAACCACTTTTTCTCCCTCAATGTTTACAGAAATTGTGCATCCCTCACATATGTAGTGAAACTGAATATTTCTTTTCAAGTCATCAAAAGTTCTGTAAAAGTGATGTTTGGTAGATGACGCAGCATGCCTCTGACTTATAACGTTAACAACTTTAAGTGTGTCTTCTAAAGCTTCATCAGTCAGTCCATGCTTGAGTTTTAAAGCAAGAAGAAGCAACTCATGCTGTTTTCTTGTATCCTCGACAGTAGCAGTTTGCGGTACCTGCCCATATGCACAGGAAGTGTTTGTAGAGGTTTGGTGGACTGGTGGTATGAATGAGAGTGGAGGTTCTTCACAGACCTGCAACACACAAAGAAATTTATAATGTTATTTTATTTCAGCCAACGATACCAAATAGCAATGATAAAGTATGTGTATTAATCTTAATATTATAAAGTAAAACTTGCATAACAATTAACATTCCGGTTTGTTGAGATTTCACAAATAAGCAAAAATGAGCCTTAATATGTGACCGGGAGTAGTTTTTAGAATGTAATATAATAATATTATTTTATATAATATTTATAGAGACAGCTATTAACATTTACCGATATAGTACTAATGAGTGCAGAATCAGTATCAGGCAACACAAGTGCAGGATCACAGGAGACGAGTGCAGGATCATGTCGGTCGAGTGCAGGATCAGGATCAGGACCATGTGAGTTCAGTGCAGGACCACAGGAGACGAGTGCAGGATCAGGACCATGTGAGTTCAGTGCAGGACCACATGAGACGAGTGCAGGATCAGGATCAGGACCATGTGAGTTCAGTGCAGGACCTCAGGAGACGAGTGCAGGATCAGGACCATGTGAGTTCAGTGCAGGACCACAGGAGACGAGTGCAGGATCAGGACCATGTGAGTTCAGTGCAGGACCACAGGAGACGAGTGCAGGATCAGGATCAGGACCATGTGAGTTCAGTGCAGGACCACAGGAGACGAGTGCAGGATCACGTCGGTCGAGTGCAGGATCAGGACCATGTGAGTTCAGTGCAGGACCACAGGAGACGAGTGCAGGATCAGGATCAGGATCAGGACCATGTGAGTTCAGTGCAGGACCACAGGAGACGAGTGCAGGATCAGGACCATGTGAGTTCAGTGCAGGACCACAGGAGACGAGTGCAGGATCAGGACCATGTGAGTTCAGTGCAGGACCACAGGAGACGAGTGCAGGATCACGTCGGTCGAGTGCAGGATCAGGACCATGTGAGTTCAGTGCAGGACCACAGGAGACGAGTGCAGGATCAGGACCATGTGAGTTCAGTGCAGGACCACAGGAGACGAGTGCAGGATCAGGATCAGGACCATGTGAGTTCAGTGCAGGACCACAGGAGATGAGTGCAGGATCACGTCGGTCGAGTGCAGGATCAGGACCATGTGAGTTCAGTGCAGGACCACAGGAGACGAGTGCAGGATCAGGACCATGTGAGTTCAGTGCAGGACCACAGGAGACGAGTGCAGGATCAGGACCATGTGAGTTCAGTGCAGGATCACAGGAGACGAGTGCAGGATCACGTCGGTCGAGTGCAGGATCAGGACCATGTGAGTTCAGTGCAGGACCACAGGAGACGAGTGCAGGATCAGGATCAGGACCATGTGAGTTCAGTGCAGGACCACAGGAGACGAGTGCAGGATCAGGACCATGTGAGTTCAGTGCAGGACCACAGGAGACGAGTGCAGGATCACGTCGGTCGAGTGCAGGATCAGGACCATGTGAGTTCAGTGCAGGACCACAGGAGACGAGTGCAGGATCAGGATCAGGATCAGGACCATGTGAGTTCAGTGCAGGACCACAGGAGACGAGTGCAGGATCAGGACCATGTGAGTTCAGTGCAGGACCACAGGAGACGAGTGCAGGATCAGGACCATGTGAGTTCAGTGCAGGACCACAGGAGACGAGTGCAGGATCACGTCGGTCGAGTGCAGGATCAGGACCATGTGAGTTCAGTGCAGGACCACAGGAGACGAGTGCAGGATCAGGACCATGTGAGTTCAGTGCAGGACCACAGGAGACGAGTGCAGGATCAGGACCATGTGAGTTCAGTGCAGGACCACAGGAGATGAGTGCAGGATCACGTCGGTCGAGTGCAGGATCAGGACCATGTGAGTTCAGTGCAGGACCACAGGAGACGAGTGCAGGATCAGGACCATGTGAGTTCAGTGCAGGACCACAGGAGACGAGTGCAGGATCAGGACCATGTGAGTTCAGTGCAGGATCACAGGAGACGAGTGCAGGATCACGTCGGTCGAGTGCAGGATCAGGACCATGTGAGTTCAGTGCAGGACCACAGGAGACGAGTGCAGGATCAGGACCATGTGAGTTCAGTGCAGGATCACAGGAGACGAGTGCAGGATCACGTCGGTCGAGTGCAGGATCAGGACCATGTGAGTTCAGTGCAGGACCACAGGAGACGAGTGTAGGATCAGGATCAGGACCATGTGAGTTCAGTGCAGGACCACAGGAGACGAGTGCAGGATCACTTAGGGTAACAGCAGAAACACATACCTGAAATAGGAAACCAATATTTATGAAAAAAATAAATATTACTTCAAGGCGGTATTCAATTCTTCAAGGCAGTATTCAATTCAACATGTTTCCTTAATCTCTGATAATACATGATTTTGTTGTACAATAACTTACCAACTTAAAATGAATAAACACGAGCTAGAGCTAAAACACTACAAATATAACATTATAACTAAGTTAGACTTTATAAAGTTGGTGCAAGTAAAATGGTAAAAATGGAAGCAGGTAGCCTGCAATCCTGACACAGATCAGTGTAGAATTAGAATGTGGATTTCAATGTGTTCACATGTAAAGTGACTTACTTTTTTTCTCCTTGGGGAGCCTGAACATGCCGCTGACCTGAAAGAAGAAAATAAGAAAAAATGAGAATTGTATTTTAACACTAAGCTTGACCATTTCTTCAGGGTTTGGCAATTTATGTCGATTTGTTTTTTTTGTTTTTTTGCAATTTCTCAAGTGATTTTATTATTATTATTTTCTTTAAGGTCCAGTTTACACATATGTAGATATTTTTATAATCGGATTTTTAAAAAACATCAGTTTGAGATTGCTAAAACTTCAGTACAAAACACACACTTACAAACTTATACTTTATAATTGTTATTTTCCCCCAATCATTAGATTCAGCAGCATTTGTTCTCCAACATTAACGTTAACTTACATGTCAATCATGTCTCCTTTCTTTGCATGGCTACAATAAACTTAAACCTACCCAGAATCATCTTTCTATGGCTCTGAACCTACCTAAAGTTCCGTGTACTTTTTCGTTCATTTATTTTTTTAACAAATAAATGAAAAACGAAAATAAATTGTGATTTTCTTTTTTCTTTTACACGGACCACCCCTGGTTATACATAAACAATTCTCATGAATGAAATGCGGAAAAGGTCAATGGTCCGTGTATCTTTTGGTCATTTGATTTTCTATTTAAAAATAAATAAAGATAAATGAGAAACGGTTTGATTTTCGTTTTGTTTAAGAAACGCAAAACGAAAATGTAGCTGGATTTTTCGTATTTTTGTTTGTGGGTAAAAAATGAGATTATGCTTTATTATTTGTTTGAATGTGTGGGCGGCGCTGAAACGCCCCTTTCATCCCTTCTGTACTGCACCGACAAGCGGCCACCGCAAACTCAGTTCATTTTCACCAGGAGAGAAGCGGCAGACAGCAGAGCATATTAATCCCGCGGATTCAAACAAATATTAAAGCATAATCTCATTTTTTGCCCACAAACAAAAATACGAAAAATGCAGCTAAATTTTCGTTTTCCGTTTCTTAAACAAAACGAAAAAACGAAAATCAAACCGTTTCTCATTTATCTTTATTTATTTTTAAATAGAAAATCAAATGACCAAAAGATACACGGACCGTCAATATTACTCAAGTTTTCCCTTTTCTTAAGCTTTCTAAATTTAACAGAAACGGATAATAATAATCGAAGCATGCTTGCTTGCTAGTTCACATAGACAGTATAATTCAAGTTAGGCAGCTGCTAGATATAATTGCTAAGGTAACTAACGCTATGTCTTATGCACGCACGGAATTGTCTTTTAAAGTTAGCTAACGTTATCAGTATAGTGCACTTACCTTTTCCATTGACGTGCTGTTCGCGCAGGAACTGCTGCACCCGTGGTAAGGTATTTTCGATACTCCATTTATGAACTTAAAATCAAAATGCCGTCTTCCATAATTGACTCTGAAATCACCCAAGCTAATATTTATTTGAACCTTCTTCTTCTTCTTCTTCTTCTTCTTTATGGCAGTTGGCACACAGCGTCTGGTTGCCGCCACCTTCTGAAATGTGTGTCAGAATAATATATTTACCTACACTTAAATTATCTTTATTAAACCAGTTCTTCTAAAAAAAAAGAAAAAAAAGAAAAACCTAAATCTCCAGAATTCATTTGGAAAATATAATTTAATATCAAATGTATCTCTTCATCTATATTTGAACCTTGCCTGACCTTGCTTTCTTTTTTTTCTTTTTTTTGACTTTTAGGAATTACAACTGCAGTCAGGGGGTACAAAAAGTAAAGCAAATAAACAGACATAAAAATACATATACATAATGAGAGACAAATTTAAGCCTGACCTTGCTTTCTTGGAGCACATTTACTTGGTGGATTATGTAACCTCCAGTAACGGCCATCTGATTTTTAAAACTAAGATAAAAATAATAATAATAATAATAACAACAATACCAATAACATATTGGTTTTGATTTTTAAAACATTAACATTTTTCTTATTGAGATTTTTTTTCAGTATTTCGATGGTAACCAGTTCTGTCACTATAGCAACACCCGCGTAAACCTGAGGAACGTTAACGAAGAAGAAACGACAAGGAGAAGTAAGACATGTATGCGCTTGTGAAATGGTGTGCCGGGGTTGATGAGGGGAAATTTAGTATTGTTCACATTAAATACATACAAAATTTTGATCTGGAAAGTTTTGTAAACGGCGTGATTACCTACGAAGACGAATTTGCCGTCGAGTGGGGTGTGGGAAAACGACCAAAAGGTGGATTCCCCATTTATATGGCTACCGTTCAATCAGTTGGAGGTAAGTAAGTTCAACCCTAACGTTTTTTTACTGCTTTGTATTAGTTACACAGGGATATAATGTAAGGGATAATGTAATACGAGGCGGTTTATAACTGTTAGACGTTATCAACCCCGACAGGCTGAATTCAGAGGGGTCTTGCATCAGCCTGAAGGCTTGTATTCTCAATAATAACCGCCTCGCTATAGGCTACATTATCCCTCTTATTACATGGCTAACGTGACGTACAAAATAAATAAATAATTTGACACAAAATATTGATTAAAAAAAATTTTTTATTGCTTCCGCAAAAGAAAATAGTCCGTTCCGCGTCCAACGCTCTGTTTTTCATGGCAACGGCGTAACGTTACTTCGCAGCGGTTTGTTATGAATAACAGGCCGCATACTAAACCAAGCCATGTAATAAGCTATATTAACATAAATAGATAACTTATTACGAAACCACGTTGTCAAGGAATGTGTTTAGTTAACGTTATGTTACATGAGTTTCATTTTTCTGAGGCAAAAAGGTTACTTTGACTTGCTAAAGCTACCTCGAGGTTATGTAGGATAACGTTAATGAACGGCGTTCTACCGATATGAGTGATCACTTTGTGATATTAATAATAATGTGATAATATCATATTGAGCGGGCTTTACTTTATTTCATGTGTTGTTTCAAACCTGTATGAATTTCTTCTGCTAAACAGATAACAGAAAGAAAGATATTTAGAAGAACGTCATCTGACAGTTTTTGGTTTCACTGACTTTCATAGTATAACGTTATTTTTTTTTCCTACTATGGAAGTCAATGAGACCAGAATCTGTCTGGTTACTGACATTCTTCTAAATATCTTCCTTTCTGTTCAGCAGAAGAAAGAAATTCATACAGGTTTAAAACAACATGAGGGTGAGTATATGATGACAGTATTTTCATTTTAAAGTGGAGCATCCCTTTAACTCAGACCCTTGTTGGTACTATCAGTGTGTTAGTGGCAATGGTGACTGATATTTCTCTGCAATAGACATGAATACTTTGGAGCGAAAGTTGGACAAACGTTCGAAGAAAGATTCCGAAGACAACGCCATTGTGGGAAAGAGAATCCGTGTTGCCAAACGTCTGTGGGAGGATGAGGATGAGGATGACCCCCCTACTGCCGTGGCCACAGTCAGTGGAACCAAAGTGAGTTTTTTGTTTAATGTACTAACTCTTTACCCCATAATGATATATATATAACTAAGGCAATAATTTGTATGTTTAATTTAAAATAATTTCATTTATATGTTTCCACAGGCTGCCATTCACAATCAAGGAGCTGAAATCCTAGCTTCCATTTCCTTGGAAGAACAAGCAGAAAATGGGGACAACGAGCTCTCACTTGTGCGTCAAGAATTGCTAGAAATAAAAAAATTCATCTTTACAGGTAAACGTATTATATCTCCATTCTGCACACACACATACACAAAGTAAAACTTAAATACTGGGGGCTTTTATTTTGTCAGATCATAAAACTCGACCTGCCAATGTTTCTTATTCATTGACCAGACTGCTGGCCTGCCATCCCACACAGTAAAATTGGCTGGTGTAAATTGTTTATGGGGACTTACATCATCACATCATTATTTTAAAAGGACTGATAAGAAGCGTGATGTTTTCAACAGTTTGTCTCACTAATACATAGATGGGATAAATGCAGAGACTGAATTTCCCTCACAGGATCAAAAGAGTATACTTCTATTCTTATACTTTTTGGCTACAGTCTTTCACACCCGTTTTTCCTGTTGATGCAGAGATACCTCAGATAAAAGAAATGCTCAACAGAAGCTCCATGCACCTCGGCAGTCCAGGGTCTCTCCCCAGCCCTTCAAACCCTGTTCAAATAGTGAGTATTTTTTTATGCAGTGCTGTTGGAACGTATGTGAACTGCTTGCAATCACCTTGTCTTCTATATCAGGGTAGCCGCGGGGTCTTAAAAGTCTTAAAAAAGGTCTTAAATGACATGTTCCTAAATTAAGGCCTTAAAAAGTCTTAAATTCCATTGTCCAACGCTTTAATTTTTTAAACGAAGGTCTTAAATTTCATTACACTAGCCTATTTATTCAAAGTCAACCAGACTGCAACGCAAGGTGAAATGGGGGAAACAACAACAACGTGAAAATTCAACAGGGTTTAGCGTAACGTCAGAGAACATCTAATTTCTAGTATGCGCAAACAATAGTTTGGGTTTTCGCTAGGGCTGCATGTTTTCAAGTTTTTCATTAACCGTTAACCGAGGCCCTTAGCGGTTAATACTCGGTTAACCATAGTGTGAGCGCCGCAACCCCGAGATAGGCGGGACATGTCCCCACCACTATTTTCTAAGGTAGATTTTGTTCCCACCACTTTAGAAAAATCTCGCCGCACGAATACCAATACAAATAAACAAAACATCTCCAGTTAACTAGCAGAGCATTCATTTCGTTCGTTTTTTTTAGGCGATCTAGCGCTGAAATGTTTTATTTTTTAAACAAACCTTGTGGCAATGGCTCTTTTTCACACTACTTATTGATAATATGACATCTCCAACATTGACAGTAGGGACCAGGAATGCTTGACATTATACTATTGGGACCAATTTACACAGTCAATTGTACATAAATCTTGAGTGCTGGATATTTTGTTTACTATACTGAATTGAAACTTTTAAGCCTATCTATTTTATTTTGTTCAACAGGAAGAAATTGTCCCAGGTTCAGGTGTTTACGTATCACGAAGTGTGTGGCGCTCTGCTTGCCAGGCATCTAGTGGGACTTCAATGGCAAGGATTTTGCTGCTTGGGGTGTTTGACATTGAAACACTCATCAAAAGTAATTTGAGAGGTTAGTATTGTCTGTACAGTAGTGTAGAGTGTAGTTAAAAATGCTTATTCCATAGTCACATTTGTTATATTAAATGACAAGTTTGGTATTTTACACTTAAAGCCCTGTTTTCAGATTGTTTTCTGATGAAATAGAATGGTTAAGACTTAAATTTGGACAAATGCTGCTGGCCTGGTTTTTGTGGTAGCAAAAGTAGGTTTTTGACAAAATTCAAAATGGCGAAAAAATGTGCAGACCAGAAATGAAATTGATTACATTTTGATCTTCAGGAGTCCAGCTTTCCATTGATATAAGACATTTGAGTCTACGACATATGGTCTAGGAGTTATGAGCAGTTTCACGCTTTTGGTCGCTATAGCACCCCATAGGTGCACTCCAATCGGGGTCATACTTTGATAACCTCTCCTTGATTTTTGTACTACCATCTGGCAAAGTTTCAAGGCTCCAGCTCTTACGGTTTGGGCTGCACGATGCGTTTTACAGCGGAAGAAAAATAATAATAAAAATCCTTACAATTACAATAGGGTTTCAGCACTTCGTGCTTGAACCCCTAATAACTACAATTCAGAGTGTACTTGGCCTGTGATCCGTCACACAGATTTATGATACAACATACCCTAGACAATTCTTTTTCATCGATGCGAGAAAAAGTATCCTAGATGTTATTCTACCGTTATGCACAACCATGCTATAGTTAGCCAAGCAACAATAAAACTTCGAATTTACACCAAAGACTGTATACAGGTCCTTCTCTAAAAATTAGCATATTGTGATAAAGTTCATTATTTTCCATAATGTAATGATAAAAATTAAACTTTCATATATTTTAGATTCATTACACACCAACTGAAATATTTCAGGTCTTTTATTGTTTTAATACTGATGATTTTGGCATATAGCTCATGAAAACCCAAAATGCCTGTCTCAAAAAATTAGCATATTTCATCCGACCAATAAAAGAAAAGTGTTTTTAATACAAAAAAAGTCAACCTTCAAATAATAATGTTCAGTTATGCACTCAATACTTGGTGGGGAATCCTTTTGCAGAAATGACTGCTTCAATGCGGCGTGGCATGGAGGCAATCAGCCTGTGACACTGCTGAGGTGTTATGGAGGCCCAGGATGCTTCGATAGCGGCCTTAAGCTCATCCAGAGTGTTGGGTCTTGCGTCTCTCAACTTTCTCTTCACAATATCCCACAGATTCTCTATGGGGTTCAGGTTAGGAGAGTTGGCAGGCCAATTGAGCACAGTAATACCATGGTCAGTAAACCATTTACCAGTGGTTTTGGCACTGTGAGCAGGTGCCAGGTCATGCTGAAAAACGAAATCTTCATCTCCATAAAGCTTTTCAGCAGATGGAAGCATGAAGTGCTCCAAAATCTCCTGATAGCTAGCTGCATTGACCCTGCCCTTGATAAAACACAGTGGACCAACACCAGCAGCTGACATGGCACCCCAGACCATCACTGACTGTGGGTACTTGACACTGGACTTCAGGCATTTTGGCATTTCGTTCTCCCCAGTCTTCCTCCAGACTCTGGCACCTTGATTTCCGAATGACATGCAAAATTTGTCCAAAAGTCCAGTGCTGCTTCTCTGTAGCCCAGGTCAGGCGCTTCTGCCGCTGTTTCTGGTTCAAAAGTGGCTTGACCTGGGGAATGCGGCACCTGTAGCCCATTTCCTGCACACGCCTGTGCACGGTGGCTCTGGATGTTTCTACTCCAGACTCAGTCCACTGCTTCCGCAGGTCCCCCAAGGTCTGGAATCGGTCCTTCTCCACAATCTTCCTCAGGGTCCGGTCACCTCTTCTCGTTGTGCAGCGTTTTTTGCCACACTTTTTCCTTCCCACAGACTTCCCAATGAGGTGCCTTGATACAGCACTCTGGGAACAGCCTGTTCGTTCAGAAATTTCTTTCTGTGTCTTACCCTCTTGCTTGAGGGTGTCAATGATGGCCTTCTGGTCAGCAGTCTTACCCATGATTGCGGTTTTGAGTAATGAACCAGGCTGGGAGTTTTTAAAACTCAGGAATCTTTTGCAGGTGTTTAGAGTTAATTAGTTGATTCAGATGATTAGGTTAATAGCTTGTTTAGAGAACCTTTTCATGATATGCTAATTTTTTGAGACCGGCATTTTGGGTTTTCATGAGCTGTATGCCAAAATCATCAGTATTAAAAAAATAAAAGACCTGAAATATTTCAGTTGGTTTACAATGAATCTAAACTATATGAAAGTTTAATTTTTATCATTACATTATGGAAAATAATGAACCTTATCACAATATGCATTTTTTTTTAGAAGAACCTGTAGATTTACACAAATAGGCTGAATTAACGGTCAAGATGAAAGCAGGAACTTCTGCGTTCCTTTTAAAATCCTCACAAGCTCTTTCCATCTTGGAAAAGCCACTCCTATATAGACTTTGGTCTCGTTGTTTTTCCTGTCGCGTTGCCGTTATAATTCTCTTTTTCGCTTCCTTTGCGACTCCTTTTCACGTCCTCGAGAATAGGTGTGATCATCCATCTTCAACAGGCTTTCAAATCTGCCGGCAGTCGCGAGTAGACTAATCTCCCCCTGGCATTAAAGCGTGAAAGGCATACATTGTAAAGTGCTTTGAGTGCTCGTGGGAGTAAAAAAGCGCAATATAAATGCAGTCCATTTACCATTTAAAGCAGGGCTCAGTAGTTTCGGGATTTCTTCACTGTATTCTCGCTTTTTGCTCGCATGTTTCTCTCTAGAGCTCCCCCCACAGCTTCGGAATAGATATTTGACAACACTGTTGTAAAAACTCGTTGGCGATTCTAAGACACCAGAGGCTAGTAGATCAACAACATCAAAGCAGATGGGACATTCTTTAAAACGTCTTCTTCATTCCAGTTCGAACAGCGTGAGGGAGCGCAATAATGACAGAGTTTTAGCCAATTTCTTTTGGGCATAAAGCAATTGTTTACATTGCGAGACTTCCCATCCCGGCTCAAAGTTGCAAGTGCGGATTTCCCACTCACGGGCAGCAGGGGGGTGCAAAACGACCACCATTCAACCCGAAATAAGTAATATAACCATTCCAATGACTCCGAAGCTGTTCAGTTAAAGCTGTAGTCTAGGATGTTTGGAAAATCGGTCGAGAAAGCCTGGGACGGTTGGGAATAAAAAAAAAAAACTCATCCCACCCCTCCCCTCTGTGCTACCTGATCCCTCCCACCGGGAAACGACCTGAACAACGTCACTCAGTCTGTCAAGCTGTGATCACCGGTAGTAAACATCGGAACAGAGATTTACCATGTGCAATGTCAAAATAGCTCAGAAGCACACGTTTGAGTTCACGCTCACGCAAGATTAGCAACACATGCAATGTTCTAAACCCCCTACCACCACCACCCCCTGAAACACAAACAATAATAAATAAATAAAATAAATAATACTGTATTACAGCTGCCGTCTTAGGAGGGTACGTTTGACAAACGTTTCCCCTCCTGAGCCTCGTTTACCCAGGTCAAAAGTGCTACCTAGCGCACATTAATTGCACAATAATTATTAGTTAGTATTGCTAAAGTTGAGTAATTGTTATAGCAGCACACAGCGCATCTTGTTCAAATTCCGATCGGCTCGAAACAGAACCCGCTAGGCCTACTAAGATATATTCAAGCACTTCAAGAAATATAATTACTTTGACCCGTGATAGGCGATGCTAAACGGCTAACATTCCAATGCCGACCGGCAGCATGAGCATGTTGTCAGACTGATAAAAAGCTATTTATGTAACACCATAAAAGTATAAATAAATGCTTACCTGCTCAACAAAAGTCAGCCGTGACTGTAAGGGCAAGCAGGGGCCGCTTGCTGCTTTCGGTTTGTTTTTTTTCCATTGTTGAGCTGATGCTACTTTGCTAGCTACCATAGACTGTCAGCTGCTTGCCCGCGAAATTTCATGTCGCAGGAGGGGGGCGGGGTGGGTTGCGGTGGGGTGGAGACGCGAGCGTCACATGGAGTTTCAAGCGGAGCGGGGGATTGGATGAGAGCAGTTGACCAATGTAAGCTGTCCGGCCGGACAGCTTACATTGGTCAATTTCTCTGCGGGTGTACCCCACCCCAATAGAGTGAATGGATTTTTTCATTCTTTTTTCTCTTCATATTGTTAGGATTGTACTGTAGAACCATAACCAGCATCTAAACGAGGTTATTAATAATGAACAATCTTTGAAATCGTAGACCATAGCTTTAAGGTAAAAAAGTTACTTAGATCACTGTGGCAGGGGAGGTGTGGTTCAGCGAGGTCTGCGACGGGAGAGAGAGTGAGGAGATCAGCGGTGGTAAGTGAGTTAAGTGAGAAACAAGTGACACCTGCTTCTCATTGCAGTGATTGGCGTGGGGAAGCAGTATTTAAGCCGGCTGGGAACCAGAGGAAAGCGAGAGACCTGAGGACTCGTGGGAGAAACGACCGACGGAAAGCGAGAGCCTGAAAGGATCAATGTTGTGATTCATGCGCATGTGGCGCGACTGTGTGTTTCGTTCATTTTGATTTAGTGTAATAAAGTTCCCACGAGCCTCAGTACGCCGACCCTGGTCTCCTTCCTTCTCTGCCATACGAATCGTATCACAATCACCTTTAAGCTGTGCATGTAAATGGACCGACAGTATGTGTCTGTTTTCAGCCATTTTGATTGTCATTCTGCTGATAATGAAAACGTAAACTATATACTGGTTATTTTTCATACTGAAAAACATCTTTTTTCCTCAGGAGGGGAATCCAAGGTTTCAAAGGGGGGAGATGGGGAGAAAAGAAGCGCCCTGGATGAAATAAAAGTGAAAGCTATAATGGGTAAGTTATGATTTTGCTATTTGACATCATTTGCCACAGGTCTGTATGTAAAGTGTTGTGAGCCTTAACTCAGTCAAATCTCCTCAAGAACAACTTGGGGTTAAGTCCCTTGCTCAAGGGCACAACGGTGGTGACCGGGATTCGAACTCCAAATTCCAGGCTACTAGCATACTAGCCAGGTTCCTTTACTGCTGTGCTACCACCACCCCTTTTGGATTCGTGCCTGCGTCCGAAACACACCCATAGAAATATTTGCAAAAAAATGGACTATCATTCATGGGGCTGCAGGTAGTGCATCTCAGAATTTTCAATGTATTTGTTCAAATTTACATTCGGCGTTGCAAAAAAAAAAAAATTAGTTTCGATGAGAGGTGGTGGTGGTGTTTGGCACTATGATCCTATCTCGCCTGGAAATTAAATTGGTGCAAAACTGGCCGCCATGCTTACACACTGTTTGCAGTGTGTTGCACTAGAAGAAACTGCAATAAAGGTTTTTGTCTTTGATTTTTGACCAGTGTTTTGTCTGCTTTATACCTAAAACTTTTTTTTCTTTAAAATCTACCTTTTCAGATGCTGTTATGTCAAGACACTCAGTTTCGACTGGCCAGATCAGAGCAGCCCTGAATGGGAAGATGGCAGAACTAAGACTGGCAATGTCCAGGAAAAATTTTCATTAAAAATGAGTGTTTCCCGAGTGAGTCAAAAAATCTGAAGTTGAAATTAAATGAAGTTTTTACTTGAAAAGTTTGTGTACTGAACAAAATGCATTAAAGTTTGTATTTGAAAAGACCTCGAATTGTGTGTTCTGTGGAATGAGTATAAATATATGTGCAGGATATATAAAAAACATAGTTGTGCCACTAATATAAGTGAAAGTACATGGTGTCATCATATAAGAAGCATATTTGTATCCCTAATATAAGTGAAAGTATGTACTCTGGAAATAAATACATATATGCATGTATACATATATGTGTCTTGCATATATTTCACATATATGTGCATATATGCGAAAATATATGGCACTTACATGAAAACGGCCATTTTTGATATATTTTGAAATATATGTTTCATATATGTCTATGTGTTTTACATATATGAATTTTGCATATATTCTCATATATGCAGCAGACATACATGGGCACTGATATTATATATGTAATTTACATATATTGACATATATTACGGATGGAGAGTAGGTAAATGTATATAACTGCGATGGAGAGTAAATAGTAAAAACACACAAATGCACAATATATCCGCTGAACGAAGCTTGCGCGGAATTATGAGGTCATGATTTTCGTCTTGATGTTGCGCACGCGCGGCAGGCTGAGGGGAAACAGGGGAACCGAATTCTCCGGAACACCGGCGTATGTTGTGATTCAGCTGAAGAAAGGTGTGTTTTAAGCGTTTAAAGTGCGGACTGTTTGGTGTGTTTTTAAAGTGATGTTAAATGCAGGGTTGCCAACTCTCACGCATCTGGCGTGACACTCACGCTTGGACTTCAGCGTGAGATTGATGCTGAAAACGTGAGTGTCACGCCAAATGCGTGAGAGTTGGCAACTATATAAATGGCTCAGTGATTATTGAAGGTAAGATTGTAATACCTAACTAACAGTAATGGACGCTATTTTGTTACAGCGCTTTGTTAACGAGAAACAGAAAAGAAGCGCCTTATTTCGCTACAGTATCGTGATTTTGTTGGTCATGAACAAGAATCACTGGCGAGTAGTGATGGACAAACGGATCTTTTTAAAACGAGTCAGTTGAGTCGATATGATTGTGAAAATGATTCACTGATTTTAAGCGCTCGAGTCTCCGCACTCTGACGACACTTCCGGTTCAAAATGCTACTAGAAAAACTAACAAATGACTACTTTTACAAACCATCTAGCGATGTTTTCATGAAAGTGTCATCTATTAAATAAATGATTAAATAAAAAAACATCACTTAGTGTTATTTATTTATATTTGCCTAGTCAGGTAAGACCAGTTTATCACTCTTTGATTCTCTTATCAGATAACTGATTACTGAACCAGATGTAGTTTGATTTATTTTCTTTCTGTTAACTTTTTATCATCTTAAGCTTTTACAGAGCGTCCAAGCACAGAGAAACTCTGAAGAAATTCTCGTGACACTATTATTATAAAGATGGCGTTTATTAAAGTGGAGAGTGAAGACCTGAAGATTGAAGAAGTATTCAGTGTCAAACAAGAAGAAACTGAGGAACAAACAGGTTGGTTTTCTTTCTCAAAGCTGAACTCATTTACAAAATACTCAGAAGATTTAAAGGTGCTGTATGTAAGATTTTGATTCTCCTGAAGCATAAAAATACCATGTTTGCAGATATTTAAGAAAAATAATAAAACTTTATTTTATAAAGTGCCTTTAAAAGCAGCTTCTCAAAGTGCTGAACACAATATAATCAATACAATTAAAAGCAATACAAAATCAACATGCAAATGCAAGTTTAAAAAAAGTCATAAGTTGAACCTTACAAACATCATAATTCTGAGCATCTCTAAGTTCAAGAGGCAGAGAACTCCAAAGGACAGGAGCATAGAAAGAGCAAGCCTTCTCACCCATAGATCTTAGACATGTTTGACTGAGAGGAACGCAATCTATGACTAGGAGTGTATGGATGTAACACTTCTGTAAGGTAATGTGCTGCCAGACCATGTAGTGCTTTAAAAGTAAGCATCATAATTGTGCAATCCACTCTAAACCTGACCGGGAGCCAGTGCAGAGAATCTATTACTGGAGTAATATGACTGCCAATCCTAGTCCCAGTTAAATCCTGGTGGCTGAATTTTGTAGATGGACAGATGACAAATAAAGGTGAAACAGTATTTTTTAAAACACAGTTCTAAATTGCTTGAGAATTGCATTAATTGGTAAAGTTCAAATACTGTTGTTTTTGAAACTGTTGGAGGTGAGCAGTTTTTTTTTCTCATTATGTAATTTATTAAGCTTTTCTCACAGCTCCAGGCAAAATATGTCCTGCGGTGTGACATGACATTACTATAAAATGCAAATATTGAAATAATATTAATTTCAACTACCAATCAGATATGTTTTAAGTTTTGACAAATATTCTTAAAGAATGATCATTAAAATTATGCATATTTTTTTTAACAGCTGTGTGTCAATTATATTATTTGCTTGTGCAATCTTTTACCACTCACTCCAGTGGAAATATTGTGTAAAATGAGAAAAAATATTTGAAAATGTTTATTTTTTTTTATATAGTTATATTATGCGATGTTTCAAATGCATATAATTATTTAAGCTAGTTAACATAGTAAAAGTCGTTTAATTGTGTTTGAAGTGATGTCACACCACAGGATGAAATGAGACACTGTATGAACATTTATGGTGAAATTATTTGAATACTTTTGTAACAAATTAATTTGCATCTCTATTTGAACATTGATGAAAATGCAACATTTCAGTACAATCTTATTACTTAGTGTATACTAAAAACATAGTGAACAAGACCTACTGAATAATTAACATTTTATAGGCGTCAAATTAGACCCAGACATAAAGACCATTCATTTCTATTTTTAACTTAAGAGACTAAACAAATATCTTGTTTCTCAGGAGAAAGTCCTTAAAATCATGCTTAAATAATTAAAAGCATGTTAAAATCAGCAATTCAGCTCTTTGAAGAAAGACTCCAGTGAACGAGAATTTGACATTCTGGAGTCGTCACTAACAAAAGAGCCAATATTAAAAAAAAGATGTAGAAATTATTTCATAGGAGAAATGGTAAACTTATGGGTTGAACATGAGCCAGTCCATGTTCGTTAACTTCGCAACTCGACCATGGGGCTCAGGCTCTGAAATCTTACCAATTATGTCCCTCCGCTAGAAGTAAATGGTATCATCTTTGTCAGGCCACTGGAAGGCATTCTTGTTTCCATGTTGAACCATACAGTTTCCTCTCCCTGAATATTCAACACTTGGCCCACATATCGCTTCTCATCATATTTTACTATGTTGAAACTTTCCCACTTCAAACACTTGTTCTTGGTTACTTTCGACATCTTCATCCAAGAAGGACGGGGTAGGGATGGGGTAATCTCTTGAGCTGGACTGTCACCAGCCATTGTGACTTTTGTAGCCTTGAAGCAGCCACACACTTTTGTGTGGAGCAACTTACTGCCCTATGAAACACCTCCCCTGGTGTTGTAGAGAAAACAGTCACTGTAAACCAGTCACTGTAATTCCATGTGATACTGGAACCCCCAGGTAAATGGCAGTGTACTCATTAGGAAACAGTTTGCCTTGTTGAGATACTGTGTCACAGGACCAGCACTGATGAGGTGGAGTGACTCAAACTGTGTGTCATGCTGCATTGCGAGGTCTTCAATGACTGGCTGTAAGTGAGCCCATACAGCACACTCATCATACCTCAGAGATTTTGAGATGGTTGCAAAGCTCTGAATGGCTGTTTTGGTGTAGGCAACCACTGTATATACAGGTCCTTCTCAAAAAATTAGCATATTGTGATAAAGTTCAATATTTTCCATAATGTAGTGATAAAAATTAAACTTTTATATATTTTAGATTCATTGCACACCAACTGAAATATTTCAGGTCTTTTATTGTTTTAATACTGATGATTTTGGCATACAGCTCATGAAAACCCAAAATGCCTGTCTCAAAAAATTAGCATATTTCATCCGACCAATAAAAGAAAAGTGTTTTTAATACAAAAAAAGTCAACCTTCAAATAATAATGTTCAGTTATGCACTCAATACTTGGTGGGGAATCCTTTTGCAGAAATGACTGCTTCAATGCGGCGTGGCATGGAGGCAATCAGCCTGTGGCACTGCTGAGGTGTTATGGAGGCCCAGGATGCTTCGATAGCGGCCTTAAGCTCATCCAGAGTGTTGGGTCTTGCGTCTCTCAACTTTCTCTTCACAATATCCCACAGATTCTCTATGGGGTTCAGGTCAGGAGAGTTGGCAGGCCAATTGAGCACAGTAATACCATGGTCAGTAAACCATTTACCAGTGGTTTTGGCACTGTGAGCAGGTGCCAGGTCGTGCTGAAAAACGAAATCTTCATCTCCATAAAGCTTTTCAGCAGATGGAAGCATGAAGTGCTCCAAAATCTCCTGATAGCTAGCTGCATTGACCCTGCCCTTGATAAAACACAGTGGACCAACACCAGCAGCTGACATGGCACCCCAGACCATCACTGACTGTGGGTACTTGACACTGGACTTCAGGCATTTTGGTATTTCCTTCTCCCCAGTCTTCCTCCAGACTCTGGCACCTTGATTTCCGAATGACATGCAAAATTTGTCCAAAAGTCCAGTGCTGCTTCTCTGTAGCCCAGGTCAGGCGCTTCTGCCGCTGTTTCTGGTTCAAAAGTGGCTTGACCTGGGGAATGCGGCACCTGTAGCCCATTTCCTGCACACCCCTGTGCACGGTGGCTCTGGATGTTTCTACTCCAGACTCAGTCCACTGCTTCCGCAGGTCCCCCAAGGTCTGGAATCGGTCCTTCTCCACAATCTTCCTCAGGGTCCGGTCACCTCTTCTCGTTGTGCAGCGTTTTTTGCCACACTTTTTCCTTCCTACAGACTTCCCAATGAGGTGCCTTGATACAGCACTCTGGGAACAGCCTGTTCGTTCAGGAATTTCTTTCTGTGTCTTACCCTCTTGCTTGAGGGTGTCAATGATGGCCTTCTGGTCAGCAGTCTTACCCATGATTGCGGTTTTGAGTAATGAACCAGGCTGGGAGTTTTTAAAAGCCTCAGGAATCTTGTGCAGGTGTTTAGAGTTAATTAGTTGATTCAGATGATTAGGTTAATAGCTCGTTTAGAGAACCTTTTCATGATATGCTAATTTTTTGAGACAGGCATTTTGGGTTTTCATGAGCTGTATGCCAAAATCATCAGTATTAAAAAAATAAAAGACCTGAAATATTTCAGTTGGTGTGCAATGAATCTAAAATATATAAAAGTTTAATTTTTATCATTACATTATGGAAAATAATGACACAATATGCTTTATCACAATATGCTAATTTTTTTGAGAAGGACCTGTATGGTTACTTGGTTTCTATTTCCACCAAAGTGGAAAGATTGAATTTCTATGTTCAGCTTGCATCCATAATTTTCAGAGAAATCAACGTGCAACACCAAATAATTTTCTTGCAATTTCTCCTTTAACCCTCTGGAGTCTAAGGGTATTTTTGGGGCCTGGATAAGTTTTGTCATGCCCTGACATTTGTGCTTTTTTCAGTTTCTTATAAATATCTAAATGGCTAAAGTCTAATCTCACTGTAATCAGCACAAACTGGGCTATAATAATATGTGAAATGCATGTATGTACATGATTGTGTTTTTGAGAAAAAAAATATTATGCGTGGTTAGTGAAAAACTAAAAATGTTAAAACACTTGAATAAGGCAGAAAAACACATACAGAACAATGGTTCCCGGGATTTTTGAGAACTGGAGCTTGTAGCCTAGAATTTTTCTTTCTAAATTATGTGAAAATCTTGTTTACTCACTCACAGAGAACAATATATTGATTTAAATTTTCTAAGACACTTTTTGTTGGTAAAAGTCATATGCGAGTAGGTGTCAACTATCATGAATATCATTGTGATTTTCACCTGAGAAGACGAAGGCTGCATAATGAGCCGCATAATGAGCCGCATAATGAGCCGCATAATGAGCCGCATAATGAGCTGCATAATGAGCCGCATAATGGGCCGCATAATGAGCTGCATAATGAGCCATTCAGTCATCTGTGCCACTGAGAGTGAGGAGTTACAAGAAAGAATGTGAGAACAAAATAAATCTATATAATTTTATGTTTGTAGTTTATTTAGAATATATTTAATTATCCCACAACATAATTTGATATCCACTTGGGGGAGCAGTTAAACAGTTTATCAGGAACAATCAAAGCTGACTTTCAAACAAATTGTTTTGCATCATTACTCCAGTCACACAATCCTTCAGAAATCCTTTTAACAATCTTATTTTCTACAAAAAACATTTAGTAATATTATTGTTGTTGTTATTATTATTATTATTATTATTATAAATGCTGAAAAGAGCTGAGAATATTTTTCAGGTTTTTTAGGGGGAATAAATGGAAAGAACAGCATTTTTTGGTACATTTTTAGTTGCATTTATATTATATGTAACATTTATATTATTTATAATATTTTTATATTATCAAACTTTTGAATGGTATAGTACTGTATATTGTTATTGTAACTTCATAATATTTCATTTGATTATACATTGTCAGGAATTATAGTTTGGAAAAAGTCTAACTAGGAAAATGTTTACACGTTATGTGAAAACTAGTACAAGTATATAAATAAATAAAAAGAGACTTACTCATGTTTATGATCTCTGCTGAATAAAGTGCTTCATTCTTTTTTTTCTGAGGAAATCCATTTCTCAAATCCTCAACCACATCACATCTTTTTGGGGTGAATTATGTCTTATTCCTCTCATCGCGAAGCAAACAGTAAAAAAAAAACTTGGACGGTCTCGCTGCTTTTTCTTCTGTTATGGGCGTATTCAAGCCGCGCGCTTCAGTGAAACATTAGAATCTGAATAGCGCGTTCGGCGCGGGGGCGTGGTCACATTAGAAGATAATGAAGGGAGACGTGAAAAACGGACATCGCGTTGTTTTGATATGGATTACTTTATCACAGAATATCTGTTTTCGGCGGCACTTGTTTAGTTTAAAAGTAGACATGTCAGGCTTTCTATAGATGTGTCTCATGTGTCTTCGTCGAGTATTCACGGAGTTACAGTTCATTTTAATGACGTGTTTGTAAAAGAAGATCAGCGCAGACAAAGGCTGCAGACAGCGCACCTTGTTTGTTATCTTTATTTCATAAGTTTTGTTATGTCTGTATGCAAAAAAAGTAGACCCTTTACAGATTCGATTGATGTATTGCTCTTATCTGTACGATCAAAACTGAAAGTGTAAAGTTCTTTTCGGGGTTATCAGGAGAAAATGCCTCATAACGCGTATCCGCGTTAATCGACTCCAGAGGGTTAACTCCCTCATTTTGGCTGATTGGTGCATCCAGTTGAATTGATGGGTTGCAATTGACTCCAGGTCACGCTGGAAGGTCTCTGCCAGCTTTCCCAGTGTTCCCTCAACCCCTTTTTTCACCTAGTTCGTGAACACCTTTTACCCTACAGTCACCTTCACCCGCTCCCAATGCTACCAGCTAGCGTATTCATCAGGGTTGTGTGAGTTGAGACGCACCTTATCAAAACAGCAGTTGGTGCACTGCTTGTACATACGGTTTTGTTCCTCTGTGTTACAAATAATGGAGAAAAGAAGATTAGACAGGCTTTTGGTTGAAATCATGCCTTTTAAAAACCAAAGAGTCAGTCAGTAGGCGCATGTTTTCATGCTGCTAGAATGCACGGGTATTTCTATCTGTTGGCCTGGTCTCTGTTATGTGCTTGATCCTGTAGCGAGCAAACTGCCGGTCCAACATTTACATTGTGAAGATAGATTCTTCAATTCAGTTCAATTCAAGTTTATTTGTATAGCGCTTTTTACAATACAAATCCTTACAAAGCAACTTTACAGAAAATTATGTTTCTACAATATTTAGTAGTAGCTAGTAGTTTGTGCACGTTTGACAGGATTTTTGAAAAAATAAAAAATAATAATAATAGTACAAGACGTAGTCAGCTAGACGATGAACTATCAATATTATTAATTAATAGTTATTATATGATGCAGTCACACATGTAGCAATAATTGTTAGTTCTGTTTGTTGATTCAAGGTTAGCATCATCTGGGGTCCTCTGAGGGTCAGCATCATCTCTTCTCAGGTGTTCTGGATCCAGACTGGAGCTTGTGTAAATCCTAGTTACCGCGGGATGTAAATCCCGTGGCAAAACATAGAAACAAAATAGAGACATCATTAGCATAGCTGCTGTTCCAACAAAGTAAAATTAGTTTAACCCAAGCTAAAGAATAAAAATGCAGATGCAACTACACTCACAATTTAAGAGATACATTATTCAAATGCTTGGCGAAAGAGATGTGTTTTTAATCTAGATTTAAACCGAGAGAGTGTGTCTGAACCACGAACATTATCAGGAAGGCTATTCCAGAGTTTGTGAAAAAGCCAAATGTGAAAAAGCTCTACCTCCTTTAGTGGACTTTGCTATCCTAGGAACTACCAAAAGTCCAGCGTTTTGTGACCTTAGGGTGCGTGATGGGTTGTAGCGTGGTAGAAGGCTAGTTAGGTACGCAGGAGCTAAACCATTTAGGGCCTTATAGGTAAGTAATGATAATTTGTAACTGATACGGAACTTAATAGGTAGCCAGTGCAGAGACTGTAAAATTGGGGTAATATGATCATATTTTCTTGACCTGGTAAGGACTCTAGCTGCTGCATTTTGGACGACCTGTAGCTTGTTTATTGAAGAAGCAGGACAAACACCTAGAAGTGCATTACAATAGTCCAGTCTAGAGGTCATAAATGCATGAACTAGCTTTTCTGCATCAGAAACAGATAACATGTTTCGTAGCTTGGCAATGTTTCCAAGATGGAAGAATGCAGTTTTTGTTACATGGGAAATATGATTTTCAAAAGACAAATTGCTGTCTAATATAACACCCAGATTTCTGACTGTAGAGGAAGTAACAGTACATCCGTCTAGTTGCAGATTGTAATCTACAAGATTCTGTGTAGTGTTATTTGGTTCAATAATTAATATCTCTGTCTTATCCGAATTTAATTGGAGAAAATTATTTGTCATCCAATCTTTTACATTTTTAACACACTCTGTTAGCTTAGATAATTGGGAAGTTTCATCTGGTCTCGTTGAGATATATAGCTGAGTATCATCAGCATAACAGTGGAAGCTAATTCAGTATTTTCTAATAATATTACCAAGGGGCAACATGTATATTGAAAATAGAAGGGGACCTAGGACGGATCCTTGTGGCACTCCATATTTTACTGATGATAAATGAGATGACACCCCATTTAAGTAAACAAAATGGTAGCGATCAGACAGCTAGAATCTAAACCATCTTAGAGCCTGTCCTTGAATACCTGTATAGTTTTGTAATCGATCTATGAGTATGTCATGATCTATGGTGTCGAACAAAGCACTAAGATCAAGTAAGACTAGAAATGAGATGCAGCCTTGATCTGACGCAAGAAGCAGGTCATTTGTAATTTTAACAAGTGCAGTTTCTGTGCTATGGTGGGGCCTGAAACCTGACTGAAATTCTTCATACAGATCATTTTTGTGCAGGAAGGTGCTCAATTGAGCAGACACAACTTTTTCTAAAATTTTAGACATAAATGGAAGATTTGAAATAGGCCTATAATTTGCCAGTACACTAGGATCTAGTTTTGGTTTCTTAATAAGAGGCTTGATAACCGGCAGCTTGAATGGTTTTGGGACGTGATCTAAAGATAACGACGAGTTAATTGTTTTAAACCTGAATATGATTCTATTTTATATATATATATATATATATATATATATATATAAATTTTTTTTTCTCGAACTACATCAGTCACACCACAGGACTTTCAAAAATGGACACTTTCATGGTCCTCCTTAGCACATCCACCTTAAAAGAAATGGACACAGCGACCCCATTGGATTCAATGGAGACAAGTGAAGTCAATTAGAAGCACGTATTTCCTGGGGGTCGAGCATACTACGCAGACTCAAACTGAGCTTGATGACGTAGATGTCACGTGAGCAACCTGTCTGACAATTGTAAGTGTTCTAATCGCTGTGCCAAGAGAAATCTGATTCACCCACCAAATCGTGCAGAAGTTGTTGAATAATTTTGTTCCGTTGCTTTTATGGACTCTCTATGGGCTTCTCCCTTGACTTTATGCCTCCATAAAGTCAAGGGAGATGCCCCGTCGCTCACTCCAGTCTTCATCTGCGAGATTCCGCTCTTCTGCACCTCGCCAGGCTCTAAGACCACTCTGAACCGGATGCTTGTTTCGGCCAAAACCAGCAGTGGTAAGGGCCTGGGAGGAAACGTTGAAGAGCCCGCACAGCGAGAGAGCCAGCGCTCTATCCTTGGCCACCGAGCAGTCTCCCTGACGGACCGATAAAGTGGAAGAGAGAGCGTGCGGGAGACCCCGCCCCCCCCCAAGCGCCATGTTCAAATGCATCATGTCCCCCATGTTCCTATGGGCAACGATTGCTATGTGTGTTTAAATGCTGTTTGTGTGAGTTCCACAATCGAAGCAACGTATACAATCAACAAAAGAGCTTTTTCTTTCTCTTGCACCCAACACTGTGTCACTCGCCCGGTCTCAGAGCGGCGCACGGATAATCTCTCCAGTTCAAATGCAGAGCTCCACGCTTCAATGGTGTGGTCCCGTCACTGACTTTGCCCCAAAACATTCCTGTTCTGCGACAGGAAGTTCTCAATCTGCTCAAGGAGGGAGTGGTAGAGTAAAATATTCCCTCAGATCGAGCGGAATGCGCATGTTGAATTATCTGGACGATTGGCTAATTTTAGCCCGCTCAAGAGATGTGCTAATCAGTCACGTGGAAACAATGCTTCGCCCTTTTGGATACGCTGGAACTGCATGTGAATATGCAGAAGAGTGTGTTTTTACAGAGTTGGGACTATAGCATATCTGGGAATATTTTAGAACTTGATGGTGATGCGAGCCCATCTCTCTCTAGAGCGTATAGAGGCAATTTCATCGACTCTGCGCTATTTCAGACCGGGCAGGTCGTTTTCACTGAGGGAATTTCAGAGGCTTCTGAGACTGATGGCGGCAGCTTATTCAGTGTGCCATCTGGGTCTGCTGCATATGTGGCCTCTACGTTTTGGCTGTAACTCGAGTTTGGCCGAGTGCGTGGTCTTTGGTCCACATGTGCATTACGGTCATTCACAGTTGCGTCAGCACTTTGAGACCATGGAACAGCCCGGATATGTTCTTTTCTCAACAAACACGTCAACTTCAAGCTGGAGAGCAGTGCGCCTGGGTGTACCTGCCTCAGGCCTGTGGTCGGAGTCACAGAGAAGGCAGCAACATGTACTGATTCAAACCGACAACACGACTGTGGTCTCGTACATAAATCGCCATGGCGGCTTGTGCTCCAGAGCTCTACTCAAACAGGCAGCGAGTCTCCTGTTGTGGGTGGACCGACACTTTCTCTCCATAAGAGCGGCGCACATCCCTGGTATTCTGAACCGTGGAGTGAGCATGCTCCCCAAACTGGCCGAATCAGCCCTGGTTCGCGGACCTGAGAGAGTTAGTGGTGGCTCCCCCATGGCAAATCCCCCTCAGGAAGGACCTGCTGTCTCAAGCAAACAGAACGATATAGTACTCAGGCCCTGAGCTATGGCACCTTTATGTGTGGCCGCTGCGGGGACCCTAATGAGTGGGACGCTCTGCACTCACGAGTGCTGAGCACACTTACGGAGGCGCTGCTGAAGTGGGGAGTTATCATATAATGGTGCGAGGACATTCATATCGACCCGGGGACCGTTCTACAGCACAGTAGGGATTGCGGGAATTTGCCATACATGCTGAAGGTGTATTTGACCACTATTGCCGCTTTTTGTTCCCCCGGTTGACGGGCAAATGATCCGTAAGAACGCTCTTGTAATCAGTTTTCTCAGTTGAGCAAAAAGATTCTGTCCTTCACTGCCACCCTCTGTGCCGCCGTGGGATCTAGCGCTAGTTTTTAGGGCTCTATCTCTAGCAATGTTTGAGCCCTTTGCTTTGATAGTGGTTAAGGAGCTTCCCTGAAGACTTCCTTGCTTCTTGCTCTCACCTCGGCGAAGAGCATTGTAGACTTTTTGGAGTTTTTGGTGAATAATATTGCATCTGTTTCGAACCTGGCAACTAATGTCACTCTCCAGCCGGACCGGGTTACATTCCGAAGTCACTCAAAACACCGTTTTGGAATACATGTTGTTTCTCTGCCCACCTTATCTGCTGAGCCGTCAGCCCTGCATGATTCTGATGCTCAGGGCGCCAGGGCCCTGTTAAGGTGTTACGGATGTTTATGCATCGCTAGGCCACCTTTCGTCAGTCGGACCAGCTGTTCATGTGCTTGGTGGATGTAATAAGGGACGTGCTGTTTCAAAACAGAGACTTCTCACTGGATTGTGGCCACTATCGAATGCTAGCGAATGCCAGTGGAAGGATTGTCCCCTCAACATCAGAGCACATTCTGCGAGGGCAATATAAATTCTTTCTCATGGGCCTGATCTAGAGGTATGTTTAGCCAGTATTTATGTTTTGCTGCTAGCTGGTCTTCTCAGAACATATTTACCAGGTTTTACAAGTTGGATGTACCCTCTGTAGCGTCACATGTACTTTCGGTGAGTTAAGTTTTATTCATGTGTTGTGAACTGTTAACCAGCTATACAGTAGTTACCATGGATGTTAACTCTGTGTTATGGTTTGTAAGGTTTATGCAGTTGTCACCGCAAACACCGTCGACTCTGTTTTACTCTAAGGCTTGAGTGCTTGTTGCGTTGTGTCTGCCCTGTTTAGTGCAGCCTTATGTTATTGCTTGAAGATATGCAAATTTTGTTAGGGTCGGAGCAGGTGTCTCATTGGTCTAGTTCCGCCTATCAGATGCGAGCACTCTTAGTGACACGGCCATTGGCCAGAACAGTCTTGCTTATGTGAGGGGTGATCGACCCCCGTTCAGGGCTTATCTTGAACTGCTCTCATGGCAGGATTGAATATAGTTCCCATATACGTCATAGCTGATGTAATGTCGAGTTACTGCCTCGAGAAGGGAACGTCTCCGGGTTACTATTGTAACCTCTGTTCAAGACATTGTTAGCCGCCGTGGTCGCTGTTTGATCAGCTGTGCTAACGTTCAGTCGTGATTCTGATGTAATTTTTGCACCCATGCATTTTGTACTGCCTACTGACCTGTCAGTATTTGCATGTTTCACGTCAATTGGCCAACTGTCCCCAGCTGGTGTTAGCCCATAAGATTTAATCTAAAGTGGAGAAGGGAGGAGTTCCCATATACATCATAGCTGACATAGTGTCTCGTTCCCATCTCTCAGCAATCTCAAAAGGTGACCTTAAGGTGACATAAATGTTCAAAAAGAAAGGACCCATGAGGGACGCCAGTTGAGACCAAGCTAATCTCAGACCTATAACCACCCATAGAAACAAACTGGGAGCAGTACGGAAAATAAGACCTCAACCACCTTAATGCAATCCCAGACACACCAAACACTCTTTCAAGACGAGTAAGTAATAGACTGTGATCCACAGTATCAAACGTGGCTCTTAGATCAAGAAGAATAAGAATAGATGTTGCAGAAGTCAGAAGCCATCAACAAATCATTGGTGACTTTGACCAAGGCCATCTCATTACTGTGAAATGTACGAAAACCTGACTGAAGAGGTTCAAAAAGATTATTAACCGTGAGATGGTTACACAAATGAGAAGCAAAACTACACAAGTAATTTTGCCAGAAATGCGAGATTTGAAATGGGACGGAAGTTATTGAAGTCATCCAGTGCCACATTTTCTTTTTTTGGTACAGGGGTTACAGCAGAAATCTTTAATGCTGCTGGAACAACCCCAGTCTGTAAGGAGTCATTTATAATACTAAGAACAGCAGTACATAAAGCATCAAAGCAAGATTTAAATAAGCTACTGGGAATAGGGTCAAGGAAGTGGTAGAGCTCATGCTAGATACTTCCCGTTTGAGAGTCTCAGTATCAAGTTGAGAAAAATTGGTAAAAAGAACACCGGTGAACAGTGACGTGGTAGTAGAAACTAGTGAAACAGAAATTTGTTTACAAACATGATCAACTTTTGAATAAAAAAAATATTAAGAAATGAATTGCATAACTGCTGAGAAACAGGCATGGTGGAACAGCATTAACTTAAAGCAGTGTCTCGGTTTCCTTGGTTGTTTTCAATAATCTGAGAGAAATAAGCAGATCCACGGGGTCCGGCTGGGCTCAGCCCCGAAGGAGCGACGTGGGGCCGCCTTCCTGTGGGCTCACCACCTACAGGAGGGACCGTAAGGGGCCGGTGCTTAGACAATCGGGCGGCAGTCGAAGGCGGGGGCCTCGACAGCCCGATCCCTGGACACGGAAACTAGCTCTAAGGATGTGGAACGTCACCTCACTGGCGGGGAAGGAGCCCGAGATTGTGCGTGAGGTTGAGAGGTTCCAACTAGCGATAGTCGGGCTCACCTCTACGCACAGCTTGGGCTCTGGAACCACACTCCTCGAGAGAGGATGGACTCTTCACCACTCTGGAGTTGCCCATGGTGAGAGGCGGCGGGCTGGTGTGGGTTTGCTTATAGCCCCCCAGCTCAGCTGCCATGTGTTGGAGTTTACCCCGGTGAATGAGAGGGTCGCTTCCCTGCGCCTTCGGGTCGGGGATAGGTCTCTCACTGTCGTTTGTGCCTACGGGGCGAATGGCAGTGTAGAGTACCCAGCCTTCTTGGAGTCTCTGGGAGGGGTGCTGGAAAGTACTCCGACTGGGGACTCCGTTGTTTTACTGGGGGACTTCAACGCCCACGTGGGCAACGACAGTGACACCTGGAGGGGCGTGATTGGGAGGAACGGCCCCCCTGACCTGAACCCAAGCGGTGTTCAGTTATTGGACTTCTGTGCTAGTTACAGCTTGTCCATAACGAACATCATGTTCAAGCATAAGGGTGTCCATCAGTACACGTGGCACCAGGACATCCTAGGCCGTAGGTCGATGATCGACTTTGTGGTCGTTTCATCCAACCTCCGGCCGTATGTCTTGGACACTCGGGTGAAGAGAGGGGAGGAGCGGTCAACAGATCACCACCTGGTGGTGAGTTGGATCCGATGGCGGGGGAGGAAGCTGGACAGACTCGGCAGACCCAAACGTACTGTGAGGGTCTGCTGGGAACGTTTGGCCGAGTCTCCTGTCAGAGAGATCTTCAACTCCCACCTCCGGCAGAGCTTCGACCAGATCCCGAGGGAGGCTGGAGATATTGAGTCCGAGTGGACCATGTTCTCCACCTCCATTGTCGAAGCGGCCGCTCGGAGCTGTGGCCGTAAGGTTTCCGGTGCCTGTCGAGGCGGCAATCCCCAAACCCGGTGGTGGACACCGGAAGTAAGGGATACCGTCAAGCTGAAGGAGTCCTATCGGGCCTGGTTGGCTTGTGGGACTCCTGAGGCAGCTGACAGGTACCGGCAGGCCAAGCGGACCACAGCCCGGGTGGTTGTGGAGGCAAAAACTCGGGCCTGGGAGGAGTTCGGTGAGGCCATGGAGAAGGACTATCGGTCAGCCTCGAAGAGATTCTGGCAAACCGTCCGGCGCCTCAGCAGAGGGAAGCAGTGCCCTACCAACGCTGTTTACAGTAGAGGTGGGGAGCTGTTGACCTCAACTGGGGATGTCGTTGGACGGTGGAAGGAATACTTCGAGGATCTCCTCAATCCCGCTGTCACATCTTCCATTGAGGAAGCAGAGGCTGAGGGCTCAAATGTGGACTCGTCCATCACCCAAGCTGAAGTCACCGAGGTAGTCAAGTAACTCCTCGGTGGCAAGGCACCGGGGATGGATGAGATCCGCCCGGAGTACCTCAAGTCTCTGGATGTTGTGGGGCTGTCTTGGCCGACACGCCTCTGCAGCATCGCGTGGCAGTTGGGGACGGTGCCTCTGGGATGGCAGACCGGGGTGGTGGTCCCTCTTTTTAAGAAGGGAGACCGGAGGGTGTGTTCCAACTACAGGGGGATCACACTTCTCAGCCTCCCTGGTAAAGTCTATGCCAGGGTACTGGAGAGGAGAATCCGGACGATAGTAGAACCTCGGATTCAGGAGGAACAGTGTGGTTTTCGTCCAGGCCATGGAACACTGGACCAGCTATATACCCTCTACAGGGTGCTGGAGGGTTCATGGGAGTTTGCCCAACCAGTCCACATGTGCTTTGTGGATTTGGAGAAGGCATTCGACTGTGTCCCTCGCGGCGCCCTGTGGAGGGTGCTCCGGGAGAATGGGGTCCGGGGCCCTTTGCTAAGGGCTATCCGGTCCCTGTACGACCGGAGCAGGAGCTTGGTTCGTATTGCCAGCAGTAAGTCAGACTTGTTCCCGGTGCATGTTGGGCTCCGGCAGGGCTGCCCTTTGTCACTGGTTCTGTTCATGATTTTTATGGACAGAATATCTAGGTGCAGCCAGGGGCCGGAGGGGGTCAGGTTTGGTGACAACACAATTTCGTCTCTGCTCTTTGCGGATGATGTTGTCGTGTTGGCCTCATCAAGCCAGGACCTTCAGCTTGCACTGGGACGGTTTGCGGCCTAGTGTGAAGCGGCTGGGATGAGAATCAGCACCTCCAAATCCGAGGCCATGGTCCTCAGTCGGAAAAGGGTGGCTTGCCCACTTCAGGTTGGTGGAGAGTTCCTGCCTCAAGTGGAGGAGTTTAAGTATC
Source organism: Carassius carassius (assembly GCF_963082965.1). Lineage (NCBI taxonomy): Eukaryota > Metazoa > Chordata > Actinopteri > Cypriniformes > Cyprinidae > Carassius > Carassius carassius. The sequence goes on from NC_081763.1 coordinate 3,385,536, forward strand.
TTGGGGTCTTGTTCACGAGTAAGGGAAGGATGGAACGGGAGATTGACAGATGGATCGGTGCAGCTTCTGCAGTAATGCGGTCGATGTACCGGTCTGTCGTGGTGAAGAAAGAGCTGAGCCGCAAGGCGAAGCTCTCGATTTACCGGTCAATCTACGTTCCTACTCTCACCTATGGTCATGAGCTTTGGGTCATGACCGAAAGGACAAGATCCCGGATACAGGCGGCCGAAATGAGCTTTCTCCGCAGGGTGGCTGGATGATCCCTTAGAGATATGGTGAGAAGCTCAGTCTCCCGGGAGGAGCTCAGAGTAGAGCTGCTGCTCCTCCACATCGAGAGGGGTCAGCTGAGGTGGCTCGGGCATCTGTTCCGGATGCCTCCTGGACGCCTTCCCGGGAAGGTGTTCCGGGCGCGTCCCACTGGGAGGAGACCCCGGGGAAGACCTAGGACACGCTGGAGAGACTATGTCTGAAGAGCTGGAGGAAGTGTCTAGGGAGAGGGAAGTCTGGGGTTCTCTGCTTAGACTGCTGCCCCCGCGACCCGGCCCCGGATAAGCGGAAGAAGATGGATGGATGGATGGATAAGCAGATCCTAATGTGATCACCCAGAAGATCCTTCCAAGCTAAATGTTATACATTCAAGCCAGTGAGATGCCATTTACGCTCCATTTTTTGACAGGCAGCCTTCTTAATGCACAGATTTTCATTATACCATGGGGCATAACGAGCAAACGTAACCTTGCATGTCCTCAGAGCAGCAATGGTGTCTAAGTTCGCATTAAGAGTATTATTCAACTATGAAAGTTTTTCATCCAATGATAAATTAAATGCAAATCACCTAAGATGGAAACAGCAGATGTCACGTTCGGGGTTACAGATAACACAGGAGAGGGAACCAATTGCAGGTATGATGTTTATTTGAAGAGAAATCCAAAGGGGTAAACAGTCCAGGCAGGGTCAAAACCAGAATATCCAAACATAACATAAACAAGACACGAAGACAAGGTAAGGTAAGGCAAGGCAAGGCAAGAAGCGACGGACATGAATAACTCTAAACAGTAAACAAGGACTCCGTAACACAGACTCAGACAGACCGGGTATAAATACACAGAAAGATAATGAGGGAACAGGAGACAGGTGGGGAACAATCAATTACAAAACGGGAGGAAGGTGACCAAATAAGGGAACAGGAAGTGATAAGGAGACAGACACCGTGAGAAAGGAGGACACCTAGTGGAAACCCAGGGAACACAACCCAGACACTGTGACAGGACCCCCCCTCTACGGAGCGGCTCCCAGACGCTCCACGACAAGACACGACACAGACCAGCAGGGAGGCGGACAGGTGGAGGCTCAGTGGGAGGGACGGAGGGCCAGACTCACTGAGGGGAACAGACAGAAACATAACAGAAACCAAGAAACACGAAACAGAAATCCATAAGGACATCATGTGGCGCCCCCCAGGGCGGATCAGAAGACCACCACAGCCGTGTGGTCAAGGCGGAAGCCCCTCAGGGCGGAGCAGAAGACCACCACAACCGTATGGTCAGGACGGAAGCCCCCCAGGGCGGAGCAGAAGACCACCACAACCGTGTGGTCAGGACGGAAGCCCCCCAGGGCGGAGCAGAAGACCACCACAGCCGTGTGGTCAAGGCGGAAGCCCCTCAGGGCGGAGCAGAAGACCACCACAACCGTGTGGTCAGGACGGAAGCCCCCCAGGGCGGAGCAGAAGACCACCACAACCGTGTGGTCAAGACGGAAACCCCCCAGGGCGGAGCAGAAGACCACCACGTCCTTGTGGACGAAGCCAGAGTCTTCCAGGGCGGAGCGGAAGACCCCCACAGCCGTGTGGTCAGGGTGGAAGGCCCCCAGGGCGGAGCAGAAGACAACCACAGCCATGTGGTCAGGACCAGAGCCCCCCAAGGCGGAGCAGACCCCCGTGCGGCTGGACCAACGGGACGACGAAACTATGGTAATCCCCTGATGTCCTTCCTGGACTCCAGAAGATTGGTGCTGGCCTGACACTGCTCATGAAGGTCATTGGTGACTTGATTTGCTTATGAAGATCAATGGTGACTTGTATTTGCTCCTGAAGATCACCAGTGACTTGACTCAGTCCTTGAAGATCACCGGTGACTAGCCCTGACTCCGAAAGTTCAACGGTGACTAGCCCTGACTCTGAAAGGTCAACGGTGACTAGCCCTGACTCTGGAGGATCAGCGGTGACTAGCCCTGACCCTGGAGGATCAGCGGTGCCTAGCCCTGACTCTGGAGGATCAGTGGTGCCTAGCCCTGACTCTGGAGGATCAGCGGTGACTAGCCCTAACTCTGGAGGATCAGCGGTGACTAGCCCTGACTCTGGAGGATCAGCGGTGACTAGCCCTGACTCTGGAGAGTTCACTGGCACCTGACTCGACTCTGGAGAGTTCACTGGCACCTGACTCGACTCTGGAGCGTTCCCTGGCACCTGACTCGACCCTGGAGAGTTCACTGGCACCTGACTCGACTCTGGAGAGTTCACTGGCACCTGACTCGACTCTGGAGAGTTCACTGGCACCTGACTCGACTCTGGAGAGTTCACTAGCACCCGAATCGACTCCGGAGGGTCAACTGAGACTCTCATCCTGTGCAGCGGCACTGGGCAAGCAGCCATCTTGGGCCATGACTCTGGCCAGGCAGCCATCTTGTACTGTGGTGCTGGGCTGGCGGCCATCTGGGGTTGTGGCGCTGGACTGGCGGCCATCTTGTGCCGTGGCGCTGGACTGACGGCCATCTTGTGCTGTGGCGCTAGGCTGACGGCCATCTTGGGCTGTGGCGCTGAACCAGTGGCCAATTTGAGCATTGGCGCCGGGCTGGCGGCCATCTTGGGCTGTGGCGCTGGAACGGTGGCCAATTTGGGCATTGGCGCTGGGTTAGCGGCCATCTTGTGCTGTGGTCAGGGACTGGCGGCCATCTTGGGTTGTGGCACTTGGCTAGTTGCCATCCTGTACTTTGGCGCTGGACCGGTGGCCAATTTGGGCATTGGCGCTGGGTTAGCGGCCATCTTGTGCTGTGGCGCTTGATTGACGGCCATTCTGGGCCATGACTCGGGACGGGCGGCCATCTTGGACCGTGGTTCTGGACCGGTGGCCAACTTGGGCATTGGCGCTGGGTGAGTGGCCATCTTGCGCTGTGGCACTGGGCTGGTGGCCATCTTGTGCGGTGGCACTGGATTGGCGGCCATCTTGTGCTGTGGTGCTGGGCTGGCAACCATCTTGCACCGTGGCACTGGACTGGTGATCACCTTGTGTTGTGGTGCTGTGTTGGCGTCCATCCTGCCTCGTGGCGCTGAAATAGCGGCAATCATGGGCTGTGGCACCACCGCGGCAGACGTGCGCTTCCTCTCCACTCTCCGTCCGCCATGGTGAGACGGTGGCTCTGATCCATCCCACACGAGCCCCAGGTCAAAGGGAGGCCATGGTTGAGAGCGGTGCTGAATCTCCTCTCGACCACTCCCTCCTCGGCGACCTCCCCTGGTCCCCCGGAAAACCACCAGGCGAGTTCCCTCAAATCCGTTCCTCTCCCGCTCTGTGGCTGGGGAGGAGACATAAGCAGACATACCGCTGGTTCCTAGTGTGACGGAGTCCTTCTGTCACGTTTGGGGTTACAGATAACACAGGAGAGGGAACCAATTGCAAGTATGATGTTTATTTGAAGGGTAATCCAAAGGGGTAAACAGTCCAGGCAGGGTCAAAACCAGAATATCCTAACATAACATAAACAAGACACGAAGACAAGGTAAGGCAAGGCAAGGCAAGGCAAGAAGCGACGGACATGAATAACTCTAAACATTAAACAAGGACTCCGTAACACAGACTCAGACAGACCGGGTATAAATACACAGTAGGATAATGAGGGAACAGGAGACAGGTGCAGAATAATCAATTACTAAACAGGAAGTGATAAGGAGAAAGACACCGTGAGAAAAGAGGACATCTAGTGGAAACCCAGGGAACACAACCCAGACACTGTGACAGCAGAATTCGAAAAAGCTGTTTGATCAATAGATTCCCACTTCCGGAATTTTACAGATTGAGTGGTACGCACACTTGGTTGATTTAATTCCAAAACAAAAAAGACAACTGAGTGGTCCAATAGACCAATATCAACAGATGATAGTTGAGATGCAAATGTACCATTTGTAAGCACAAGATCCATTTTATGTCCTTTGGAATGTGTTGGACAAAAATGTACTTTTTCACTCTGTGGAACTTCGGAATCAGCATTATCAAAAAGTCATTGGTCCAATAGACCTAGGAGCATCTGTAGAGGAAGACATTTTTTGCACGCTACACCAAACTCAAATAAACACTCATGTATGTAGACTCAGATGCACTAGTCCTCAACCTATGCTAGAGAAAAACAATAAACTTGATTTTTGAGGAAGAAAAGTTTGTTTTAGAGATGTTAATTTTAACCGGTTATGGATTTTGACCGATTAATTCAACCAGTTAAATGGTTTAAAAAGTTACTTATTTATTTTCAGTCATTTATAGGGATGTAACGATTAACCGTGAGCCAGTTAAAAATTGATTCAAATATATGTGATTATTCAAATCGGTTGAGATGCTAAACAAATCATGATTCATTTAGGTGTAGAAGTTTATATGAATTCCAGTCTGAGGGGAACTTACTCTTTTTTAGAAAAATAGATATTAAAAGTTCATAAGTGCAGCGCTGCTTTGTTTATAGTAGAAACCAAGGGAACGCTTTAAGCTCCACCTGCTGGTAGAGAATGAATCTCCGTCTCATTCAACTCTTCCACGGTTTCATGCTGATATTATGTTAGTTTCACAAAACTGAATTCAAAGCATCCTGTTTTTGATTCAAAATTTCTAAATTATACCATCTCATTTAAATTAAAAACTGCAGTATCTTTGTTTGGATCATGATTAAAATTCAGTGGTTGTCTCTTGTTTTAAATGGAAAGAGCTGGTGATCGACGAAGATGTATTGGCCAGCCGATGTTTTGGGATGCTTTTTGCGGTTTTTACGTGTATCTGAACTGGTGAGTACACGGCTGCTGTGTTCACAGATAGTTTTTTCACGCAATTATTTACAGACAGGCGTCCACAGGCAGCTCTGTGTTTTGACTTGGCTGAAATATTGCCATACACTTTGCCAAACAACCGACCTTTCCATGACAGCATCAAAAGCTTGGCCGAACACCTGTATACTCTTTCCGCTGCAAATTGATAGGGCAACTGGACAGACTCCCCAACCACATGCAGCCAGGAACAACTTCAGTAGACCTGCCAGAGTTTAATTTTCTAATGAAAGATTACACTTTTTTACATTTAATTACATTTTAGATTTTTTTCTCCTATATGTAATACTTTTCATACCTACCTGCTAATTGCACTCACAATTGCATAAAATAGCCTTATCAAGTTTGGTTGAGTAAGGGGAAAATACACAAGATGTAGTCCCTTAAATGATTTGTAAATTTACAGTTATGCATTTTAACAGAATCTTTTATCCAAAGCGACTTACAGTGCATTCAAGCTAACACTTTTCTATATAAGTATGTGTGTTCCCTGGGAATTGAACCCACAACCTTTTGTGCTGCTAATGCAGTTCTATACCGCTGAGCCACAGGAGCACTATGGACTGTAGAGTTCTTTTACTCTGTAAACTACTTTTGCAGCAGAAATAAACTGCCCTGAAAAAATCAGCCTATAAGCATGGGCCTGACTACTTGATCTAACATCACTAGAAGATAAATCTAGCCATGAGTAGATACCAAAAGAAGGTCATGTGTTCAATTTATTCTTCTTGTTTCACCTTAGGTCTGATGACACTGAAAGAGGAGAGTGAAGCTCTGAATGAAACGGATGAGAAATATAAGCTTGAGAAACATCACGAGTTCATAACTGAAGAAAAACCATTTACTTGCTCACAGGCTGAAAAGACGACTTCAAGAAATAGAGCTCAAAAGACAAGAACCTGCGAAAATAAGCATTTGACCTGTCAACAGTGTGAGAAAAGTTTTAACCGAAAAGAAAGCCTAAACAAGCACATGAAATCTCACAATGGAGAGAAGCCCTACACATGCCAACAGTGTGGAAACCATTTCAGTCTACGTGGAAACCTTAAAATCCACATGAGAGTTCACACTGGAGAAAGCCCTTTCACCTGTCAACAGTGTGGAAAGAGTTTCACTCAAAATGCAAGCCTTAAAAGGCACATGACAATTCACACTGGAGAGAAACCTTACACCTGCCAACAGTGTGGAAGCAGTTTCAATCTATATGGAAACCTAAAAACTCACATGAGAGTTCACACTGGAGAGAAGCCCTACACCTGCCAACAGTGTGGAGACAGTTTCACTCAAAATGCAAGCCTTAAAAAGCACATGAGAGTTCACACTGGAGAGAAGCCCTACACATGCCAACAGTGTGGAAACAGTTTCAGTCAGAAAGGAGGCCTTCTCAGACACATGAGATCTCACACTGGAGAGAACCCTTACTCCTGCCAACAGTGTGGAAAGAGTTTCAATCTACGTGGAAAGCTGAAAATTCACATGAGAGTTCACACTGGAGAAAACCCTTTCACTTGCCAACAGTGTGGAAAGAGTTTCACTCAAAATGCAAGCCTTAAAAAGCACATGAGAATTCACACTGGAGAGAAACCATACACCTGCCAACAGTGTGGAGACCGTTTCACTCAAAATGCAAGCCTTAAAAAGCACATGAGAATTCACACTGGAGAGAAACCATACACCTGCCAACAGTGTGGAGACCGTTTCACTCAAAATGCAAGCCTTAAAAAGCACATGAGAATTCACACTGGAGAGAAACCTTTCACCTGCCAACAGTGTGGTAAGAGTTTCACTCAAAAAGCACACCTTATCACACACATGAGACTTCACACCAAAGAGAAGCCTTACACATGCCAACAGTGTGGATATGGTTTTATTCAAAAGCCAAACCTTATGAGGCACATGAGACGTCATACCGGAGAGAAGCCTTATACCTGCCAACAGTGTGGAAAAGGTTTTGCTGAAAAAAGATACCTTATGAAGCACATGAGAGTTCACACCGGAGAGAAGCCTTATACCTGCCAACAGTGTGGAAATAGTTTTACTGACAAAGCAACTCTTATCAGTCACGAGAACTCACACTGGACAGACAGAGTTTCAATTACCTTTATAAAGTTTACGTTCATATGAGAAATCAAAGGCTGCATCTACACTTGTCATTAACATGTGACCTGTATCTGGATGATGTCCACACACTGAAAAGACAAGTGTAAACATGCTTCTGATTGGAATGTTATCTGATCAGTGCGTCCTGGTCCAGAGGTAATCAAAGACTCATTGTGATCAGTGCCCGGTTGCATGAAACTCCTTAAGCTAAGAAATCCCTTAGATATAAGGTTAGGTACCCTTAGTGAAACTTGGGTTGCAAGAAAAAAACCCTAAGGGTTTCCTTAAAGAAATTAAGGCTGTTGTTAAGTTTTTCCCCTTAATTATCTAAGTGTTCCCTTAAGCGTTGCTACAAAGTCCTTAGTAACCATTTTAGCTTAATAAATTTAAGGGACCAAAACAGCTCCCTTAAGTCAACTTTCACTCAAAATAAGATGGCCGATTTAGTGTTAATCGAAGAGGAGGAAATACCAAGGCGTGTTTTTAAAGATCGTAATATTTGTAGAAGATGAATAATACGCAGTTATTGAGAGAGTATCGGTTTGACCGCCAGTCAATCCTTCGTCTCACCGCAACACTTGAACATGACATTGAGCACCAAACCCGGCGAAGTTATGCAATTCCAGCACTTCTTCAAGTTTTAATTGCCTTGCGTTTTTTTGCTTGCGGTACTTTTCATTCTGTCATCGCCGACGTCTTTAAAGTACACAAATCTACTGTCTGCAGAACTGTACATCGAGTGGCCTTAGCTCTGTGTCACCAAATTGACAAATACGTACAATTTCCTTCCAAAGACGAGGAGGATGCAATAGCGGAGCGTTTTTTTGCAGTCGCTGGATTCCCACGCATTTGCGGAGTAATAGATGGAACACACGTCCGAATTCAAGCCCCTCACCAATATGAAGATCAATTTGTTAACCGCAAAAACTTCCATTCCATAAAATGTCCAGCTAATATGTGATCCAGACTGCAAAATAACAAATGTTACTGCTGGTGGCCTGGGAGTTCCCATGACGCACGCGTGTTATTAGAGAGTAACATTTATCGCAGTTTTGAGAATGGATCACACAGGGGCTTACTTTTGGGGGACAGTGGTTATCCCTGTCGTTTATGGCTGATGACACCTTTCAGGAATCCAATAGGAGATGCACAGGCAAAATTTATTTACTTCATTTAAGTTGTTTATGGATAAATAAATAAGCATACAATTAGTAAAAGTAAAACTGAATATTTTTTCCTATTGCAGGAAAGATACAACACTGCTCTAACAAAAACTAGAGTAATCATTGAAAGAACGAATGGGCAGCTTAAAAGGAGATTTCACTGTCTTCACGGGGAGCTACGTCTAGAACCAGCAAGAGCAGGGAGAGTCATCATTGCAAGCGTCGTCCTCTTTAACATATCCAAAGACTTAGGTGTGCTCATGGATGACTACACTGAACCTGAAGGCGTAGTGCAGCCAAATCATATCGTGGAGGATGTGACAACAGAGGGACATGCTATCCGAGATGTGCTTGTGCAACATTTATTTTCCTAATGTGAGCTAGAATATGTTAAACTGTAGGCTATAATAGTGTTTAGATACTGTATAAAGCAGTGCATTTATAATTAAAAATAAGTAAAATCAAAACTTTATTCTATATACTTTATTCTTTACTCAGGACTCTAATATATACATAAAACAGCCATAAAACATTTACAGTAAGCAAATCACATTAGGTATTATTATAGTATAGTATTGTTATATGGTTGTTAAAAATTTGTATATTACAAATCATTTGAATAATAAACACCCTATCAACAGATCAAAGTTTGTGTTACTCTTCCCCTACTGGTTGTATAGTTATTAATCCATCTCGAGCAAGTTTGTTAATTTTGTATTGGAGAACTATATTCTGCATATTCAAGTTTTCCTTTTCCAGTTCTATTTTAGAAATCTCCACCTCTGCTTTTCTCTTCTGCAGCAAAAGAACTTCTCGATTAAGTTCAGCCAGCCCTGATGTGTAGCCTTGGTGGCTTCCAATCCTCTTTCCTCAAACGAACGTCTGAAAACAAAACAAATAACCAGTTAGTTACCTCACAGTTACTTTAGTATTGAACGAACAGTTATACAATGTTACACACACACACACATACATATATATATATATATATATATATATATATATATATATATATATATATATATAATAACCTAGATGTCACTACCTTTGGGCTGTATTGCTGGGAGTGTGGCTTGTCACTCGAACATCCTCCCAGTTATGAGTAGGTAGGCTGAAAGTATTGTTATTATTATTATTATTATTATAACCACTTACGAAAACAAAAGATTTTTTACAAACTGCACGCAAAAAATGCAGTTTATACATATGTATGTATATGTAATTTAGGTTGTAGCGCTCATTTGCATTATTTTACCTGCTTCCCGAACTGCTTTGAGGAACGCCTGGAATACCGACTAGAGAAGGAGAATCCTTCCCTAATATATCTTGTACCAATTTCGCTGTGTCGGATAGGTCTTGTGGCGATGGCCCTCCTCCTTTACACAACAAAACAATAACATTGTTCCATACCAAGCGCGATACCTTTTTGATACAATTTATCAGGCACGAGCATGAACATTACTCACCGGTCTTTCCGGATTCTTTTTTATTGTTTGCTATTTCTTTTCTTGAACTCACCACTATGTTTTCATACTTTTTCATAACTTCTTCTACTGTTCGCTTGACAGCAAGATTTCTTGAATTTATTTTTTCTGTTATCTCCTGCCAAGCTTTCGATTTGTACGAATGAGTGACTGATGGGTTATAGCGGCTTTGGAGAATGTTATTACTTTTTGTGAATTCTTCTAAAAGAATTGCCTTTTCGTCCTCTGTCAGTTTGGTTTACGTTTTTTGTTTTCTGTTATGTTTGTACTCTCCATAGCACAAATATATTAATACAAATGTGGTTTTAGTAAGGGTTCGGCTTTGTGGTTCATTATGTTCTGTTTACTGTTAGAGGTAGTAACTATAGCAACCGCGGCGATCTTTGCCGTATGTTGTCAGAAACTACTGTGAAACGCTTAGTATAAACACTTAGGTAAGGGTGACAGTTAAGAGGTTTCTTGCAACGCTCTTAATGAAATCCCTTACCTCAGGGATTTTTTCCCCCTCAGGGAAACCCTCACTTAAGGAGTTTCATGCAACCGGGCACAGATCTCAGTGTAATGTAAACACAATCCACCCATTGATTCTGCATTTCCCGGTCAATGTAACACAAACCCCCCAACCCCCCCCCCCTCTCTCTCCCGAACTGTCAGAAGAAAGATGGAGGATACCAGGCCGTGGAGTGCTAGTGAGACTCCTACACTTAACACTGCGTCTACACTGGACTGATTCTCTTTTTGAAACAAAATAACTGTGTAGCAGCTGTTCATTTAGTGACTCCTAGTGAGCGCAAACATGCTCATCATAACGACGCAAACATTCTCCTAGATTTCACACTTTGCATTCAGTTAACAGATCCATACGAACCATGCATGAAATAAGTTTATAAAGTCAAATGGTATCTTTATGTGCTTTACAGATGAACTTGACTTTACAAAATGTTCAAGAATAGATTATCTTTGACTCGGTAATGCAAGTTCATGATCTGATCCGTGAACAGAAGATTCTTGAGTCAATTTTATTAAATAATCATTTCTTTTATTTAACGAAACCACTGTGGGAACCAATGTTTTACAAACCGATAGATCTGAGGTGTAGCCGGATGTCCTGGGGCTACTGTGTTTTTCAGTCGGGTCCCAAAATGTATCACTGCTCTGCATGATGGGCTGTCTTGAAGAGTTATGCTAAACTCCTAACTTTATTCGCGTTGTTCACTCGCTAGAAGAGGTGAAACGGATTGTAGTTGATTGTTTGCACTTGTTTCTAAATTTTGCTGATTCTGAGCTTGCGCGCATTCATTCAAAGCAAGCGCTGACAGCATTTCAGACAATGCGCTTAAACAGAACTGATTCGTCTTTCGCTTATCCTTGCTTCTGAATGAATACACACACACTTGATGATTTCAAAAAATAATTGTCTCTGCAAGTATTCTCGTAAACACAGTCTGTTATGTCTTAAGTGAACGTGTACAGTGGAGAAAGAAATATCCTGAGCATTATTATTATATTGGATCGGTGCACTCGTTCTTAAAGGGGCAGTAGCCTTTAAATACCTGCTGTTCCATTAGTGGCACCATCTGTCAGAGAGTGACATCTGCGTCTCATTCACAAAGGTAAAATCTATAAATAAGAATATTTTATGGTGTAATCTGTATTTTGAATTTTACCGCATTGTAAGTTTATTGAATCGTTACATCCAGATATGCTACTAGTTTTTGCTGATCATGCTGAATTGTCCATAGTAAGGTTCAGCCAATGTCCTTACTTTTAATCCGGGCTAGTTAAATTCATTTTTGGCTGCGAAAGAATGCCTGCCCGAAGGGCTACCAGGGATTTTGAAGTCTGAGGTGTGTTTCCCAAAAGCATCATTAATTACGACGTTGCATTAATTAGAACCTCCAGGCAAAGTCTGCATGGCTGGCCATTGTAAACAGTGTCCAAAATATGGAGAGGATGACGTTCGCATTAAACTTAAGGATGGATAAATACTTACAGTATTGGGAAAAATGGATTGTGTCTATGACACAGTTATTGTCTGCTGTATCATCTGAGATATACCTTCATCAATGTTTATGTGGGAATGTTTTGGTGACCAAATAACTGATCTGTTGTTTAGATGGGATTGTTTGTTGTTGTTGTTTAAAAAAAAAAAGTGTGACAAAAAATAGAAACCGTACGGAATCCCATTCATTGTATTCAAATTGAATCTATATTGATTGGAAGATTTAGATGACTTTTTTTCTTTTGTTCATAGAAATTCTGTGGAAAATTCGTCATTAAAATATAAAATTAAAAGAAAACAAATCTTATGGCTGGTAGATGTCAGAAAGCATAAAAACAAGACATCAAGTTAATATGTTTCTTTGTGTTACAAAGCTTAAGTATTTCAAAGTATTTAGATTAAGTTACTAAACCTGAATAATCTAAGGAAATACGTTACTGTTTACTTTTTAAAACTTGTATTTTGTAATCTGTAGTAAAATACATTTTAAAAGTAACCTTCCCAGCCCTGGACTCATTGAAATATTCCATGTGAAAGAGGGATCTGATCGGTTATCCAGATAGAGAGATCACTTGATGTTGCCAAGTGTATACACGCCATGTCCTGATTGACTGATGACCGATCTGCTTGATTCAGATCACGGCGATCGCATGTTAATGCCACGTGTAAACGCAGCCAAACTGGACAAATGCCTTTTGCCCTAAGAGCACTGTAGAAACCGTTTCACTCTAAAGGAAGCTATAACAGGCACATGAGAATTCACATTGGAGACAAAGAGTTTTGATCAACTTATCAAACTTTATTTTGGACTTGCAATTACTTTTGTTCATTTGGTTCTTTTATCCAAAACAAATTATAGTTGAGGAAACCAACAAGCGATTCATCATAAGATGGCAATAAACACGAGAAATGCCTGTTAAACAAGGTTTCAGTCAATGTTCAAATCCATAAATCTAAGACAGGATATAAAGTAAGGAACAGCTGGTTGTTATAGAGTACCGAAGTTATTACGTCAAGTGAGTTAGCATTTTAGCACTTCCGGTTCCCTCGCCCCAAAAGTCTATGGGTTTTTTGAATAGGATTTTGCCTGAAATAAGGTGGTTAACAAAGCCTCTAAATATTTTCACGTTTTGATCTATGACATAAAACACACCAGTTATAACCTGCTTGTGATTTTTATTTATTTTTTTTACTTTGTGTCTTAAAAACGGTGGTTGCTTTCAAGTTGCTAAAAGGGACTACATCCATTGGCGGGGACTTTAGACGTCATCATGACAAACATGAAATCTCTCACTAGCCCGCGTTTCAGCCTCACGTTCTTAGAAGTTTACCTTTCAGTTAATATACATAACGTTATATATTTAGTCTTTTCAAATTGTAGTTTTTCCAAATATTATTGTACACAGAATTCTGTGATATTAAGGTAACCGATTACCAGGTCTTTATTTCTGTGGAGAGACTGTAGTTCGACAATGGTGTTTTGTTTTTTCCCGAGATGCAAGCACAAGTCGTCGAATGAAAGATGCTCGTTTTACCGGTTTCCGTCCAATGTTACCTAGCAGAGACTCTGGATTCGTGCAATAAGGTAAGCTCACACAACGATGATTTCCATGTGAACACCGTATTTACTGCCTTAATGTGGCCACGACGAAACTTTAATGGTGCGCTTAACACGTTACTTTGACAGATGGAGTGAAAAAGGCTAGAAAGAATAAACGTTTTTCATAACCAAATCAACAGCTAAAATACCTTTGTCTTTCTCTTAAAATATCTAAATGCTTGTTTACTTTGCCACTGTTAAATAGATTAGATCCGCTGCAGTTTTATTAAAGGCTAACGTTACGTCGAGAAATGTGTTTAATTAAAATAATCAAAATAATACTTGGTTTATTGATTATTGTAACTTGTTTGGATATAATTATAGAAAGGGTGGGTCCTGCACCCTGATATTTGTGAACTTGGCTTTTACCCACTTATATTAATATGATTGTATTTGTAAACAGCATTAGTTAAGGCATTAGGTAACAATTATATTAACCTTTGTTATTTTAGTAGTAAATGTTAACTATATTTAATGTGCTATATAAACGTGGACAGATCAATGAAGAAGATTAATGTAAATGCTGAAAAACTCCATTCTAATTTAATACAAATATTTTATTGTGTGATTTTTTTTTTTTCCCCCCGCCCCTTATAGAAGGTGTAACTTCCATAAAACTAACATTCCTTAGTTTGAATTTATCCTCAGACGAGCTGACCGGAAGCCCAGTGTCCATTCTCGCATCTGCAGGGGAAAACAAATGTCCCTGTTTTGTTTTTATCCACAAACGATGTTCCCACTGGACAAATTTTGGAAGATCATTCATACTCCCAGAGACAGGATAGCGCTGATGTGCCTAAAAATTTCAATCACCCATTGTAGCAGCAATGCCATCTTTCCCTGTAGAGACCTGTTGTGTGAATTATCAGTTTTTGCAATTAGTATATAGTTTGTTTTCAGTTTACTTATTTTATGAAAATAAAGATGTTTACTACAACTCTTGCTGTAAGGTATCTGTGGTTCAGTGATTAGAGCATTTTGTTAACTGTGTAAAAGGTTGCGAGTTCAATTCCCAGAGAACACGCTGGTATAGCCTGAATGCATTGTAAGTCGCCTGTCTGATAAATACCAAAAATTAAATGTTAAACTATTGTATACTACTTGTATACTATTGTAACTACACTCCAGTCAGCTCACAGTAATGTGAATGTGAGATAAAATATACTACACTGGCTCTCACATTGGGGCTTGTGGATTACCAGGTAAAAATATATAGAAAATGTGAACAAAATGAGTATATATTAGGGTTGGGCATCTAAGGTATAATGCCGATCCGATATGCATCTCGATACAAAGTATTCGATCCGATATATTAACGATAAATATGTGGCATTTTGCGATGCAATACGATACGATTCACACCTAGATCACGATACGATGCGATAATTCAGCACTAGCTAATTAGATCAAGTTTATGTGGTTATGTGAAAGAGGATGGGGTGCCATTGAATTAGTTTGATTATTTATTAACCAAATAAAACCAATACTTTTTTACAAACTGGCTTTTCTTTCAGAGCCCGAGTGTCGGTTTACAGTAGAGGGCCATTTTAGAACCCGTGGCACATATTAAGTATTTCCAAGATAAACAGAACGTATAAAACTGAATATATACTAAAAAAATCTTTGCACTCTTTCAACAGAACGAAGGCTTACCATTGCACAACAAGAATTGTGATTTCACTTTTCAACTATGAAAATAAGTTACAAAGATATTTTGACACTGAATATTCAAAACTTAACGTCATGAACTAGCAGTGTTATGCTGTTGTTACTTTGAAACATCAATGTCACTGTAAACAACAGGCTAATAAAAATTAAATAAATTTCCCTAAAGCAAAGAGGAGGACTCCTTGTGGCCTTTTAGAATAGTACACATTGGTCAGTCACCTTCAGTTAAAGGTTTTTCTTCAGAAATAACTGATCAACATGATCAGGGTGAAGCAAGCTACGCTGAGCTGTAACTATGTCTCCAGCTGTGCTGAAAACTCTTTCAGCTGGTACGCTTGTTGCTGGGATGGACCGATATCTCTTTGCTAAAGCTGATAATAGTGGAAGATCAACACATCCCCATCCAAACCTAAAGTGTCCCTCTCTCTATATTTTAAGATTTCATCCTTAACTTTCTCCCTGATGGTCTTTGCTGGTGGTCTTGCACTCAGGAAATCTCCAAACATCTGGTCCATGGCAGTCTTTTTCTTTGGAGGGGCATCATCTACAGAAGAGGGCAGTGGAGAGGCTCATCAATTGTGCAAAAAATATTCCTTTCATTTACAATCTGAAAATTACTAGACTATATTGCATCTTCACTACATACTTCTGTAAATTTTTGGCATTGTCTCCATTTAAACCAACCTGTCTTGTCCTCTTTGGAAGGGCTTTTGTCGCATTCTGTTTCAGCTGTCTGGTCCTCTTCCAATGTGCCTGTTGCCTGGTCTTCATTCGGCATTGCTGTGTCACTGGCCTCTTCCTTAAAAATGCATAAACATGTAAAATAATGCATATTCATATATTATTAGTTCTAAACTGCAATAACGATCTTACTATGTTCTTACCTGTCCATTCATCTGTACCACCTCTGTTGTTATCTTCATGAATACCATATCCTTGGCATCACTGTCATCCAGAAAAGCCAGGTCTTTAAAACGTGGGTCAAGTGCTGAGGCACAGTGGAGAGTGCCTTCAAGATATGTATAACGGCCATCAAAGTCCTGCCTGAATCTGTCTTTCATATGGGAAATAACCTCTAGATCACTCTCATCTCGTTGGAATTGTCTCTGCAATTTGGCTTGGATTGGAGATATAATGGAGATGGTGGGTGATTTTTTTTTCCTCACTGAGGAATGTGGTTCCCACTTTCAGTGGTGACATTAATTTGATGATCTCTGGGATCAGTGTCATGTCATCTTCTGTCAAACTGGCTATAGCCTCACGCCTCTTTATCTTCCTGGACAGCAGGGTGTTCAGCACAGCAGGCTGCTGCTCCCAGAAACGCTCCAACATGTCGAGGGTACTGTGGAAACGTCATGGATGAACTTGTGGTTGGGCAGGTGTAACTGGGTCTGTATTTCACGCAGAACTTCAGTTGCCTTGGGGCTTTTGTGGAAAAAGGAGACAAGCTTCCTAACTTTCACCACCAGCTCAGAGACACTGTCCACTTTAAAGGCTTTTTGAGATGCCAAGTTCAATGTGTGGGCGATGCATCTCACATGTGGGTCTATCTTGGCACCAGCACCAGCCAGGATCATGTTTCTTGCATTATCTGTGACTAACACAGGGCTCTTCTCTTCAATCTTCCACTCGCGGCAAACATCCTGAAGTAGAACGGCTAGATTATTCCCTGTGTGAGCCTCGCTGAACACTCTGGTCTGCAGAACGTGGTTTTTGAGAACCCACCCGTAATCTATGTAGTGTGCTGTGACCGTTACATATGATGCTGTAGTGCACGATGTCCAGCCGTCCACTGTTACAGCAACTCTTTGGGCTTTGTGCAGAGACTCCTCTGTCTCTCTTCTGACCTTGTCGTACAGGGCAGGAATCTGTTTATCGGAGAATAGCCTTCAGTTTGGTATCTTATAACAAGGCTCCAAGACATGGAGGAGGTGTTTAAAACCTTCGTTTTCTGTGACACTATAGGGCTGAACATCTTTGCAGATGAACAATGCAATAGCATCAGTTATTGCCGTAGAGCAAGCGGGGCATGGAAAAAACTTTCAATACTTTTCTCACCACTTTTGGAGCTGGTAGCTACAGGTGAGTCAGAGCTGGAGGCAGGGGATTCTGGGGCACTAGCAGACGCTTCCACAACAACACTGTGGCGCCGCTTCAAGTGAGATACCAGATTAGTCGTACTGCCCGTGTATTTTACAGATGCGCGGCACATTTTACAAATTGCATCGGTCTTGTCAAGTGTTATGGAAATTTTTAGTTTTGTTAATTTGGCATTGATTGCATTAATTTCATTTAAGTATCTTTTTAAACATACAATGAATAAGGTAGTATATATAGTCCATAGGGACATTGGGTTATTTTATGTAACTTGTCCACGTAACTGCTTTAGGTTGAATAACAACATTTGAGGGGAAACTGTGTAGCAGGGACGGACAGTTTTTGAGAGTACCCAGGCATCTACGATGAGATGTGCATGAGATGTGCATGTGTTATGATGTGATGTTCACTGAGCAACATGATTGGCTCAAAGGTCCTAGTCTGTCCTTCAATGTATCTTTTTATAATCTATAAAAAGTGGGCTGTGATTCTGTGTGTTATTTCTTTGTGTAACCCAGGTCACAAAGGGTTAAAACAGAATCTTGAAAAAAAAAAGAAACAACAAATAATATTATATGTAGAAAAAGAATCATCTATATTATTCAATATAGTATAAAAAGATATATCAGTACAAATATTGTATTTTAAAATAACTCTAAGTTAAAACTAATCAGAGGAATCTAAAGAGATCGCTAATTGGATAAGTGAAAGTTGAGCCCCGCCCCTAGAAGCTCATCGGAAAGAGAGATGTGAGGCGCGATGTGAGAAAAGCCATGTTTGAGAAGCCATGCGAGAGCATTAGCTATATTAAAGCTGATAAGAGATAAAAACAAACCTTGATTATATTGAACAGAAGTTCTGTAATGTTCCTGATCGGAAGGAAGACTTAAGCAGTGGCGATTTACTGAAGTAACAAGGCCAAATCGATGGGTGTTTAGGATAATCACCAAAAAAAAATTTATTTTCTTTTTGGATTATATTCTCCTTGGTGAGTAACATTTTATTTTAAGATGTGGTTTTTGAATGTGAAACGACAAATATGAATATCTTGACTAATGTGCACGTATATACAATGGTAATCTGAATGTCGTGAAATGATGCAATTACTGTTTAAATGAGCTGTGTGCAGTGATGTGAATGTGTAAATGGTGTTTAATGTTGAAGGAAAACATGTATATTTGTGTGAAGTTAGTTTTGTTTTTTTTCTCATTACTGAGTTTATCACCACGAGGTGCTAGCTTGCTAACCATGTATATATATTTCAATATGTATCAACCGCACGTGAGTTGATTAGCATGTCACGTTCTCTGTGTACGAGGAGAATGAAATTGATCAGACAGACATGTTTGAGTTTAAAATAGTTTATTAGAAATTGAAATGAGATATGTTGACTGAATATTTGGAAAATGTGATTTAATGACTGGTTTTTTTTTTTTTTGGCTTTGTGTTTTCAAGGCCGGGTTTTTTTTCTTTGTTTTTTTTGTTTGTTTGTTCTCTTCTTTCTTGTTGAGCATATGTGAGTGTTTCATCTGCTGCCGATCCTGAGCTTCAGCAGTAGAGATTGACATCGAGGAATTGTCCTTGCCTTTTGCTGTGTGTGAATTGCGAGGACTGGCGAGCCATTCCCATCTGAATCGTACCTGGTGACATAGTTTCAAGCCTGATGAATACATATTAGGGGAAGTTGTGGCCTAATGGTTAGAGAGTCGGACTCCCAATTGAAAGGTTGTGAGTTCGAGTCCCGGGCTGGCAGGAATTGTGGGTGGGGGGAGTGCATGTACAGTTCTCTCTCCACCTTCAATACCACGACTTAGGTGCCCTTGAGCAAGGCACCGAACCCCCAACTGCTCCCCGGGCGCCGCAGCATAAATGGCTGCCCACTGCTCCGGGTGTGTGCTCACAGTGTGTGTGTGTGTGTGTTCACTGCTCTGTGTGTGTGCATTTCGGATGGGTTAAATGCAGAGCATGAATTCTGAGTATGGGTCACCATACTTGGCTGAATGTCACTTCACTTTCACTTCACTTTCACTTTCATATTGGTAGGACGAACCATTCTTCTTTAATCACCTTTATTCTACTGGACTGAGCAACTTTATTATTATTTTTTCTCTCTCTCATCTTTCGGACTCGCTGGATTGAGAAACTGATTTTTTTTTTTTGGACTGAGCCATTTTTTTTTGTTTCCCTCTTTAAATCTGAACTGAGATACTGAGATACTGATTATCTGAACTGAGATACTGTTTTTTTTTAACTGAAACACTGATTTTCTGAATCGAGACATTTTTATTTTATTTTTATTTTGACATTTCAATTGAATTATACTGTTGTTTATATTGTTTTTTTCCCCCATTCTAATATTTCACTTCAAGAGTTACTAAGAAAAGAAAATATAAAAAGACACGTAAAATATAAATACTTTTCTTATAGTTAATACTTACATTGATGTTTTGAGTGGTTATTCCCCTTTTGTTGTCGCTGTATATAATTAGCATTTTCTCCCTCCAGAGAGCCGTACTTAATCTTCTGTGACTGGTCTATACTTAGTTTAAACTTGTGATATAGGTTACATTTGCACACAGACTCAGAAGCTGTGTGTAAACCAGATCATTCTCTGCAGAGAATTAAAGCAATACAAAGACAAAACTTGGTTTGGTTTTTCATTCTCAGTCTCTACAAATTGTTATTGAATTAGATTTTCCACAACAAACTTGGCGACGAGGATGGGATTCCACAGCTGATCGCCCAGGACCTGAGGACGTTAGTTGGCTGATCACCCTAAACCCACAAAGGGTTTAGCCCTAAACCCCAAAAAGGTTTCAGGGGAAGGGGGGACTGACGTCTGAGGGCTTGTGGACCTTCACTGCTGGTTTCTCAACAGATCAGAAAACGTGTGCTACAAACGGTGAGACTGATTTTGAAATTCCAATAACCTTAAAATTTACAAATTGGTATTTTAAATTGGCCAATTAAGATCTGGTATTCCCAGACTTTACTGGCAAAGTGAATACCACCAAAATCATGCAGAAGAGCAGAGGACAATGACTGTCTCAGGCTGATCCAAATGTTTGCTTTCACTGGTGGAGAGGGGACATTGAAAAATTTCACTGGGCACGTTTGATCAACCAAACGGCGGCTGGACCAGAGAAAGCTGAGGCAGACTGACAACAGAGACTTTCACAGCAGAAGCTGAAGAAGAAGGGGGGAGTCGCTTGCTAGCTTGCTCATGTTTCTAGATCCAATTCCAAAATTAAGATGGAAATTTAGTTTGGTCTACCACTGCATCTGGTTATATGGTCAGAGAAAATTTCCCTGTACCATTGAGATGTAAAGATTAGAATGGCATGAACTTTAAGCATTGTTTACTGCTGTCAGAAAACTGCCTTCAAAATTTGTAAGAAAGAGATATACGGTAATGTCAAACTGGGAAGTGGCTCAGTGCCAAATTCAAACTTTAGCCACAATCCAACAATTGCAGTTGTGTATTTACCAGTGTAAACTGAAAAATGATGAATTATGTGAAAAGCTTGTCAAGGCTGCAAAAGACAATTTTCAGCTAATTCTGAATTATGCCATTCTCTGATTTACATTGCACAGCACAAATATCATTGGGAAAAGATTACATTTTAGAACAAAAATGGTTTCATGTATAGAAACAACAGACCTGAAATGGTTAATCGAGACATGAAATAGATGCGTTGATTTGAGAAATGAACAGCAAATGTTGTTTGATTCTCTTCCACGTCTTTCATTGTCCAAAAAGAACAATGACCATAGGGAAGACATTGGTTTATTTGTAAAAATGTGTATTTTTCATGTGAATTGGGTGGAGACAGCAGAGGAAAAGGCTGAATACAATCCAACACTGTCTTTATACCGAATGTGTTTGCACGGGCCTGCTGTTAAAGCTGTACATACAGTCTGTGAGATTGATGACACAATGACAACAACCTTTCTCTCAGGAGAGGAAGTAGAGACTCACCCAGTGCTCAAAGAATTCCCTAAAACACTTTGGGCTTTATCTAAATTTGACTTGGGACTGTTTAACAATTGCGAACCAGTTCAAGTCACTCCAATGTCTGATTACAGACTCTGTGAACACCAGTTTTTGAATCATTAAGAGCAGCTGAGGTAATTGTGCGTACACCTATTTTCCCTGTTAAAAAGATGAAGAAACATACAAACAAGACCCTGTAAAACTTTAAGAACTTTTGGCTGCTGAGGGTCATAAGCCATTAGGTCATCATCACTAAAAATGGCAAACCTTTGTCTAAGAAACAAAAAGAGACAATTCAAAAGATTTTAAAGCTTATAATAAAAAAAGCAACTAATGTCATTTTTTGGCATGTGTTCGTATTGTCGAACGTTCATTCCAAATTATGTTATCAGAGAATCGCCCCTGAGCGCTTTGGCTCATCGGAAGGGCTTGCAACCCCATGACAAACTGACCTGGATTCCAGAAGCAGAGAGTGCATTTAAGAATAAATTATTGCTACAAACATCACCAACACTGGGACTCCCAGACCCAGAGAGAAATTTTGTACAAACTGTTGATGAGAGAATGGGTTTTCTTCTGTTACAGGATCATGGGGGAGACCTGTGGCCTATTTTTCAAGTAAGCTCGATCCGGTAGCGGCAGGCATGCCAAAATTGCCTGAGAGCTATTGTATCTGCAGAAAAAGCTATTTTAGCTTCAAGGGAAATTGTGGGGTACTCTGATGTGACTTTGCTCGTGCCACACACAGTCTCTGTGATCCTGTTGGAGCAGAAAACATCCCATTTGTCATCTGCCAGATGGCCCAGGTACAATGCAATTCTTTTAGAAATGCCAAACATCACAATTAAAAGATGCACAGTGTTAAATCCAGCTACACTGCTCCCTACGAAGCAGGATGGGGAAGAACATGATTGTGTTGCCACACTTGAACAGGTCTGTACACCAAGACCAAAAGAAACCCCCTTAGAAAATGCTGACTTAATTCTATTCATTGATGGTTCTGCATCTAGAGACCCAAATAATTGGCAAAAACAGAGCAAGTTAAGCTGTAACCACTGCATATGCAACAATAAGATCTGGAGCGATCCACGCGCATTGCTCTGTGCAAGCGACTGAATTAGTAACAAATTCTTATTATTTTGGGGTTTATCATGATTTTGGGGCATTGTGGAAGCACAGGAAATTTATAAAGTCTGATGGTAAGCCTGATAAAATGGCAGCATTGTTTGAAGCAATTTTGCTACCAAAGTTAGTTGCTATCTGCAAATGCGTCACACATTCCAAAAGTTATGATTGTGTGATTTTAGGTAACAAGTAAGCTGATACCACGGCGAAGGACACAGCTATGAGAACAGAACCTTCTTTTACCTGTGTAACATTTAACAATGATTAATTCACACTCCCTCCTGATTATCTTACAGCCATGTAAGCTTTTGCCACAGCAGAAGACAAGAAACAATGGGTGAAGGCCGAGTGCAAACTGAAAACAGGCCGAGTACTGAAGACAGACCATGTCTGCCAAAACACTTTTTCCCACACTATGCAAAACTTGTACATGCCTAGATCACATGAGTAGAGGGGGAATGTTTGATTTGCTAAATCAATATTGGTTAACAAAGGGATTCACTTCCTTTGCAGACAGGTATTATCAATCATGTATGATCTGTGCCTCAAGCAAAGTGGACAGAGGGCAAATGATGCCTCAAGTGGCACACCCACTTCCAAATCAGCGAATTGATAATATAATGTACAATTGAAAGCATAATTAAGAATGCAAATAAAACCATCAGTCAGATGTGAAATTAAAGAACTGATTAATGAAGTGTTGTGAGCAGACAGGACTGTCTTGGGTAAAAGCACTCCCCATTGTGTTAATGTATATGAGAATGACAAAAAGAACAAAGACTAACTTGAGTCATTTTGAAATTTTGTTTGACAGGCCAACTTTCAGTGGAGTTGGAACAGAACCACAATCACTGTCCTCTACAGCCTTGTGTGAAGATGACATGCTTAAATGTAGAAGAAAGTTGTCTCTTGTTCTCTCTCAGATATCTCAGCAGGTAAAGGACACTCTGCCCAAGCCAGCGGAAGGAGTCTTGCATGATTTAGGTCTTGCTGATAACACACATAACTGAGGTGAAAGTGGCAGAGAGAGCTAAATGGCTACATGCAAGTCACTGCAGGAAGGTTCGAGCGCCACCAGAGGGCTACAGCTCAGTAAAGTGATTGACCAGCTGCCCCGTGCCAAGGGGGACGTCTGGCTGACTTAGGTGAACAAACATACAGTGGTGTATGGGAGCTGAACATGCAGCAACATCACTGTGTGGGGGTGATCTGAGGTCAGTTTGGGCCAACGGATGGATGACAGCGAGGGACTTGAGATGTTAGGAAACATACCATCCGACCACTGCAGCGAAACTACACAACCAACTTGACAAGAGGGAAGACAGGCTGTGGAACGGAGCTGAGAACTTCTTCAATGCTGTAATTCCGGCAACTGGGGTCAGTCTTCTTCAAATCCAAGTCATAATTTGCGAGGTATGAACTGATGAGTTTCATGAACACTACTAAGGTGATGATGGAAGGCATCAAGAAGGAACCATGAGGACTGAGGCCGACTGCACTGCAAGACTTGTCCTGGACCAGCTCTCCGCATCTCCTGGCGGGGATGTGTTTGTACTTGTGGGAACTGTATTCAAAACATGACTAATTCAATTCACAGGTTAACAGCTAGAGAAGTAAATGCCAATGATTATTGGGAATGGAATGTCTACCTTTGATTGCAGGCGAGGACACGTTCGCTCGAGGCCGTGGGAAAGCAGATTCGTGACCTGGATGTAAGGTAAAAGCAGGTCCAGCTAAAAGAGCGGAGGGCCGTGCTGGAATCATCCTGGGCTGACGCTCGCAAGTCGAGGGTAAGTATACAGCGTGCTGTTAACAGTCCCACCACGTCTACTTCGTGTGTTTATCTGTACAGGCCCGGTGCACCCAGGACGCGATCTTCCCAGATGTCATTCACTCCGGCGCCGGGACACCACGGACCCTGGGTGCATCCTCATCATTGAGTTGAAGTGTACAGTACACACATCCGCAAGTCCGTTGCTTAGGCCTACTTTATGTAGGTCGATTGAATTATGCGCAAAAAACAGGTTGACAACACTTAATAAATAGAGAAATACATTCTGTATTAAAAGGATAAGCTGTATCTCAGAAAAAAACGATGCGTCTCGCAAAAACCGATGCATCTCGATTTGCTTCCAAAATTTCATTCATCCTCTGCTGCTCTACCGATGCACTCGCATCGTGCACGCGCATGACCGCGTATCGATACATATCGGTTAATCTTCCCATCCCTAGTATATATGGTTTATTCAGGGAACACATATGGTTTATTTATAATATATTATAATAAGCATTTGTTGATGCTACTGGACAATTCTCTTTAAATTCAACATATGTAATTATATACATCTATTATATTAAATGTTTGGAATTTAACTGTGTTATGCTTGTTCAGAGATTGTTTGTATAGTTATCTTAAATACATAGAACACTATTATAACTCCTCTAACGTTATTTCACTAGTTTTACTTACCGAGACTCGATAAACCAGCATCTAAGCTGCACTGTTCTACATGTCCAGATTTATAGTGGTTCTCTCCTCGATCTATGGTTTTTCTATCGTCTAAGAAACAAGGACATAATAATGGAAATTGATATGGCCATAGCTAACCTTAGTGCTTCTGAGATGGTAAAAGCGCGTTTTTTTTTTTTTGGCGAATTAGCAAATGGTATGCAAACATGCAATCGAACATAATACAGTGAAAGTAAACTTTAAATCTTTAAAGTTCATTTGGGACACAATGATAAGGCATAATAATCTTAATCACAAAGAAAATAAAATTAAGGTTTATATAAAATAACAAAATAATAAACTAATAAAAAATTGATGATGACGTCGATCCGCGACCATGGCGTGCTGTAGTCCGTTTATAGCATACCGTTAGCATTTTATATCTGACGGCTTTATTTAGGCTTCAAAATGTATACATTTTGGAGTAATTTGTAAAGATTATCTTGATAGACAAAACGTGTAAGGGTCATAACTCTTTGTTGAACACAGATCTTATTTTTTCGATTTTCCAAAAGTCTATGGGGAAAATGCATGGCTTTTTTCGATCGAGGGAACCCATGCGTCGCTAACTTCCCGGTTGTCCTACAAAGTGACGTCATAACTTCGGCAACAGAATAACCTCTGACAGGTGATCAGGACCCCAAAGTGGAGCGGACTTATATCACCCTGAAGGGGGTTTTTCTGTGATGATAAGCTGCTGGATGTACATTATCCCACTTATTAAATGTCTACTTGCCACATAACTAAATAATTATAAAATATTGATTTGAGTTGAAATATTTGAACGCAAAGTTTCCGTGATGAAAGCAGGAAACTGAACACTTCTGTTGCTCCGGGATGGAGACTCAGAACTTGGTCATCCACTTCTGGCAGAGGTTGGGGTCAGCCGATGGCCGATATGTGCTGCCCATTTTTAGGGCTGACATCTTGAAGTTTTCCCCTTCATTTGCAGGCTAAAATGTCACACTAATAATAAGTGGATGCACAAGTTGTAAGCTGGTCTGTGTTCAAAAGCAAAACGTTTTTAAGAAGAGTAACTCATTTGTTTTGAAGTGGATAAACAGTTTTCTCCTATATTACCTGATGAGGCTAACACCTGACAAGAGATCAGAGACCATCCCTTCATCCAGAATCACTCCAAACCCTTCAGATTCCCAGCTCCATGTTGGTGCTTCTTCCCTTCAGTTTACTCCTCTCATTTTCTGTAGGGTTCAGGTCAGAGGACTGGAATGGCCATAGCAGAAGCTTGGTTTTGAGCTCAGTGACCCATTTCTGTGATGTTTTTGAGGTTTGTGTTTGGATTACTGTACGTTTGGATGATCCAAACATGGCCCATTAAAAGATTTCTAACAGATTCAGTCACTTTTTGTTTTTTTTTATCTGTTGGTATTTGATAGAAACCATGATGCCATGTGTCTAAACAAGATGTCCAGGGCCTCCAGCAGAAATATAGGCCCACAACATCAAAAATACTAAAGTATATTACATTGTACACATGGGGTACTTTTTATCCCTGTGTGCACCAAACCCATCTTGAGTGTTTGCTGCTAAAAAGCAAAAATAAAATATTCCATTCCCATTTGAAGTTCCAGTCATGTCTGATAACTGAATATGCTGGAGTTTTGGATGAGCTAGAATTTTTCTTGAAGCCCTCCCAAACATGTGGTGATGTAGGTTCTGGTTTTTTTTTTTTAAGGATTTCTGACCCCAAGACTCAACTATTTTCTGCCGTTCTCCAGCTTTGACCCTTGGAGAGTCTGTAGCCACTCAAACTCTCCCTCTCACCGTGCATTAGGACGATATAGACACACATCCTCTTCCAGGCAGATTCGTAACATTTTATGTTGATTGTGAATTTTTTATTATTGCCCTGATGGTGGAAGTGGAATTTTCACTGCTCTAACTCTTTTGTTAAAGCCACTTCACTAATTTGTGTAATACTCTTTTATCACAGTACAGTGATAAACAATATTTCATATACATTAGTTTTAACAATAAATATAAACAACATATTATTCATGCATTTGACTTCTAGGTTTGTAAAATAAGTTGCTCAAGCAAGTGGCAACACATTTAAACATTGTTAGACTATATCACAAACATTTAAAACAAAACTCAGCACTGACAGAAACAGTCAACTCTAGTGCCTTTTTCATTTAAATCTTTATTACAAGCAATCCCATGGGTCTTAATCCCTCTGCCTCCATAAAAGTGCATATATTATGTTGCAATGTTTATCTATAGGTGTTCTTTTTCTTGTTTTAAACTTACCCAAAAAGCAATGTGTTCAGTGTGAAACACAGTAGGCTTTGTCACCCCCCACATTTTCAGCATGGAGACAAATGACGTACCCAAAATTAAAGAAAATGCTGCTTATGAGTCTTTCTGACTAGACACATATTTGACTGTTATGATAATAGAGATATACAAGATCAAACATGAAAACAAAAATACAAATATTTAAAAAAACTGTTTAATGTATTAAAAAATGTTGATGTAGGATATGGTTTTAGAAACATAATGAAGTTAAAGCCACAAGTTTATGAATGCTTCTTTTTGATCTTTCAGAATATAATCTCACAAACTGAATTTTATGAAACAATTTCTAATACCATGTCTTGTTTGTTTTTAGATAAGGCTCGTAAAAGGATAATAAAATTGATTTATGATCCCTGTAAGCTCTTTGTGCTATTATCTCCGACAAAACTCCCCCATTCATGATTCTATTGTTCTCACCAAACGATTCTTTCACACCTCCGCCAGGTATGACACATTATCCCCATTATCCTTTTATCATTATTCTTTTGTTTTTATTCCACCTTTATTAGCCTTTGTTGTGGTATTTCAAGGTTTACCAAGCCATTATCGCTTCAATTCCATTTACCCCACTATTGTCAAAAGTGACCTTACATGAGTTATTATGACAAAATGCATTATGAAGAAGAACCGCATCTGTTATGTAGCTGCATTAAAGCTAACGTTAGCATCAAGCTACATCAGACAATTCATGAAATTTAGTACACATTTACTCAAAACTCACTTTAAACCCCGATCAAGTTTTTTGTAATAACATCCTTTAGCGATCACGGGTGGAATTTGATAGTTTACTGTTGTAACAATATGCCATTTATAGCCTTTTACATCGCTGCACAAGTTATCATGTCAGATGAACATTTTCAATAGTGTAATAAAAATGGCCCAAATCTCAAGAAAATCACATATAAACCATTTACTAACGTTAGCATGTGTTTATTATTTGAATATTTCATGGGTACAGAGATTTCTCTGTGTTGTTTTGGTCAGATAAATGACTCAAACATATTTGTTATTTTGTACTCCTGACATAAATTGCCAAATAACAGTCACTGCAACAATGTTTTATCAAAACAGTGGTCAAATATCTAAGCTAGATATTTGTTTATCTAGCTTAGATATTTAAACAATATATATCCCAGTTTCTTATGTGGCCCCTTGGGAAAATTAATTGCTCACCCCTGCATTAACAGATACCCTTCATGCAAAGTCTTCATTCAGCAACACAACAGATTCAGCTCGTCCTGAGTCTCCATCCCAGAGAGCCAGTAGTGGATTGACCAAGTTTTGAGTCTCCATCCCAGAGCGCCAGAAGTGGTTTGACCAAGTTCTGAGTCTCCATCCCAGAGAGGCAGAAGTGGATTGACCAAGTTCTGAGTCTCCATCCCAGAGAGCCAGTAGTGGATTGACCAAGTTTTGAGTCTCCATCCCAGAGCGCCAGAAGTGGTTTGACCAAGTTCTGAGTCTCTAGCCCAGAGAGGCAGAAGTGGATTGACCACATTTCTGAGTTTCCAGCCCAAAGTGCCAAAAGTGGATTGACCAAGTTTGGAGTCTCTAGCCCAGAGAGCCAGAAGTGGATTGACCAAGTTCGGAGTCTCTAGCCCAGAGAGGCAGAAGTGGATTGACCAAGTTATGGGTCTCCATCCCAGAGAGCCAGAAGTGGATTGACCACATTTCTGAGTTTCCAGCCCAAAGTGCCAAAAGTGGATTGACCAAGTTCGGAGTCTCTAGCCCAGAGAGGCAGAAGTGGATTGACCAAGTTCGGAGTCTCCAGCCCAGAGAGGCAGAAGTGGATTGACCAAGTTCTGAGTCTCCAGCCCAGAGAGCCAAAAGTGGATTGACCAAGTTCGGAGTCTCTAGCCCAGAGAGCCAGAAGTGGATTGACCAAGTTCTGAGTCTCCAGCCCAGAGAGCCAAAAGTGGATTGACCAAGTTCGGAGTCTCTAGCCCAGAGAGGCAGAAGTGGATTGACCAAGTTCTGAGTCTCCAGCCCAGAGAGCCAAAAGTGGATTGACCAAGTTCGGAGTCTCTAGCCCAGAGAGGCAGAAGTGGATTGACCAAGTTATGAGTCTCCATCCCAGAGAGCCAGAAGTGGATTGACCACATTTCTGAGTTTCCAGCCCAAAGTGCCAAAAGTGGATTGACCAAGTTCGGAGTCTCTAGCCCAGAGAGGCAGAAGTGGATTGACCAAGTTCGGAGTCTCCAGCCCAAAGTGCCAAAAGTGGATTGACCAAGTTCGGAGTCTCTAGCCCAGAGAGGCAGAAGTGGATTGACCAAGTTCGGAGTCTCTAGCCCAGAGAGGCAGAAGTGAATTGACCAAGTTCGGAGTCTCCAGCCCAGAGAGGCAGAAGTGGATTGACCAAGTTCTGAGTCTCCAGCCCAGAGAGGCAGAAGTGAATTGACCAAGTTCTGAGTCTCCAGCCCAGAGAGGCAGAAGTGAATTGACCAAGTTCGGAGTCTCTAGCCCAGAGAGGCAGCGCACTCCATCTGCCGGGCTTTCAGCTGATTAGAGCGGATCGCGACGCAGAATCAACGGGGAAATCGCGCGGCGGCGGGACATGCTTTTACATCAATGAACGGTGGTGTACAGATGTAACTGTGTTAAAGAAGATGTGCTGTCCTGATCTAGAAATGCAGTTTGTCAACTGCAAGCCGTTCTATTCGCCGCGGGAGTTTCACTCGCTCATTCTGGTTAGTGTTTACATCCCTCCGCAAGCACAAGTAAGCCTGGCTTTACAGAAACTCGCTGATCAGATCACAGACACAGAACAACAACACCCGGACTCTGTTTTAATCATTCTTGGGGACTTTAATAAAGCCAATCTCTCCCGTGAACTGCCAAAATACAGACAGCATGTTACCTGTCCCACCAGAGACAGTAATATATTGGATCACTGTTACACAACAATAAAGGATGCATATCACTCTGTTCCACAAGCAGCTTTGGGACGTTCTGATCACCTTCTGGTTCATCTTATACCGACCTACAGGCAGAAACTAAAATCAGCTAAACCTGTATTAAGGACTGTAAAAAGATGGACTAATGAAGCAGAGGAGGATTTACAATCTTGTTTTGACCTCACTGATTGGAGTGTTTTTGAAGCTGCTTCCACCGATCTGGATGAACTCACAGAGACCGTAACATCATATATCAGTTTCTGTGAGGATATGTGTATTCCTACCAAGACTCAACTAAATTACAACAATGACAAACCGTGGTTCACTGCAAAACTCAGACAGCTCCGTCAGGCCAAAGAAGATGCTTACAGGAAGGGGGACAATGTCTTGTATAAACAGGCTAAATACACACTGGAAAAGGAGATCAGAGTGGCAAAGAGGAATTATTCTGAAAAAATAAGGACTCAGTTCACTTCGAACGACTCCGCATCAGTGTGGAAAAGCCTAAAGAAGATCACCAATTACAAGACACCACCCCCAGCATTGTGGAGAATCAACGACTGGCAGACGATCTGAACGAGTTTTACTGCAGGTTTGAAAGAACACTAATCACCTGCCCTGAACACCTCTCCACACAACCGTTCACACCATTAACAGCTCCTGCAACCCATCCTGAACACCTCTCCAATCAAGCACTCTCACCATTCACACCTCCTGCATCCCCCCTCTCCCCAACACCTGCAATACAGATCAGCGAGGATACGGTGCGCCAGGTCTTCCGGAAGCAGAAAAGGAAAAAAGCACCAGGCCCAGATTGTGTTACACCAGCCTGTCTGAAATCCTGTGCTGACCAGCTGGCCCCCATCTTCACAAAGATCTTCAACGGATCGCTGGAGCTGTGCGAAGTCCCTTCATGCTTCAAACGCTCCACCATCATTCCCATCCCAAAGAAACCCAAAATTACAAGACTAAATGACTACAGGCCTGTGGCTTTAACATCCGTAGTCATGAAGTCATTTGAAAAACTGGTGCTGGCTCACCTGAAGGACATCACTGGACCCTTGCTGGATCCTCTTCAGTTTGCCTACAGAGCAAACAGGTCTGTGGACGATGCAGTAAACATTGGACTGCATTATGTTCTGCAACACCTAGACAGACCGGGAACCTATGTGAGGATCCTGTTTGTGGACTTCAGCTCGGCTTTTAACACGATCATGCCAAACCTCCTCCTGCCCAAGCTAACTCAGCTCTCCGTGCCCACCTCCGTCTGTCAGTGGATCAACAGCTTCCTGACAGACAGGCAGCAGCTAGTGAGACTGGGAAAATACACATCCAGCACCCGTACAATCAGCACCGGAGCTCCCCAGGGCTGTGTTCTCTCCCCACTGCTCTTCTCCCTGTACACTAATGACTGCACATCTAAGGACCCCTCTGTCAAGCTCCTGAAGTTTGCAGACGACACCACACTCATCGGACTCATTCAGGATGGTGACGAGTCTGCTTACAGGCAGGAGGTTAAAGAGCTGGCTGTCTGGTGCACTCTCAACAACCTGGAGCTTAACACGCTCAAAACAGTGGAGATGACTGTGGACTTCAGGAGAAACCCCCCTGCACTCCCCCCACTCACCATCATGAACAGCACTGTGACTGCAGTGGAGTCATTCAGGTTCCTGGGCACCACTATCTCTCAGGACCTGAAGTGGGACATTCACATTGACTCCATTGTGAAAAAGGCCCAGCAGAGGTTGTACTTCCTTCGCCAGCTGAGGAAGTTTAACCTGCCACAGGATCTGCTGAAACAGTTCTACTCCACCATCATCGAATCCATCCTCTGCACTTCAGTAACTGTCTGGTTCAGCTCAGCTTCTAAATCGGACCTCAGAAGACTACAGAGGGTAGTCCGGACTGCTGAGCGAATCATCGGTTCAACTCTCCCATCTATTCAAGAACTGTACTTATCCAGAGTGAGCAAATGGGCTGTTAAAATCACTCTGGACCCCTCACATCCAGCACACTCCCTCTTTGAACTGTTGCCATCTGGTCGACGCTACAGAGCACTGAGCACCAGAACGACCAGACACAGGAACAGATTCTTCCCTCAGGCAATCCATCTTATGAACAGCTGATACACACTGAACACACTACACTTTATATTTATATACACATACACTTAATTTATCTAACACACATACTTAGTATACACTTAAATTTTGCACATAATATACATGTACATGCATAACTGCATTTTTGGAATATACCTGCCTACAATTGTCAATTTGTATATTGTCATTTCTTATCTACTTATTTGTATTTTTTGTATTTTTATATTCTTGTATTATGTGTTTTATGTTCTGTCACTGTCATTCTGTTGTACTGCGGAGCTTCTGTCACGAAAACAAATTCCTCGTATGTGTAAACATACCTGGCAATAAAGCTCATTCTGATTCTGATTCTGAATTGACCAAGTTCTGAGTCTCCATCCCAGAGAGCCAGAAGTGGATTGACCAAGTTCTGAGTCTCTAGCCCAGAGCTCCAGAAGTGAATTGACCAAGTTCTGAGTCTCTAGCCCCTTAGAGGCAGAAGTGAATTGACCAAGTTCTGAGTCTCCAGCCCAGAGAGGCAGAAGACATTTGCACCAAGGTTAAGCTCCAAGGTTAAACCTTCACTTCAAGGTACTTTCGTCTGCGTGTTTCAAATTGAGTTTGAGTTTGAGTTTATTAGTTTATAATAACGTGGACAATCCCTTTTAATGAAAAGAGCAGCTTTAGCCTCTACGGCTAATTTCCAGCTGTAGTCCCCGGCCAGTTGTTAAAAGGCATACAACAAATAAAAAACAATACAATTATATTTACAACAGGGATAAGCAAGATGGAATAAGACATACAAACATGTGGCACACAAATGAGACAAGCACAAACAAACAAGCAGAAATTGCAAAGGCATATAAGCAGTTTATGCATTAAAACAGTACAAAACAACATACACGATAATAACACAGACAAAACCTAACATTGAAACAGACAGAAGAAAAATTTAATGGCAGCAGCATGACCATGTCACATCAAATACTTAAAAAAATTAAGAATCTTATGCACCTAATTCAGGGCCTCAGCTGCATTTTCCAGATTTTAGGACCTTTTTGTGTTCCAGGATATCAGCACCTATAGCGCTCCGTGCTCAAGGCTAGTTTCAGAAAAACAATTTTATTTTTGATTTAGATAATGTTACTCTGACATAACAACACCTAACTTACTCACTTGCATTCTATGCACTTTGTTCCTTTGTCATTCATGCTATTCATTAAGTAGATGTCAATTACTCTTTATCTTTTGTTAATTACATTTATTTTGTTAGACTTGAGTCTTTCTTGTGTTGATAATACAGTTAGAGACAATACAGGTTCACGTTAATGTCACTAATCTGCATTTAAGTGGATCCACGTTTTAGTATTTGTCACTTTTCTATGCTCTTATTTTCCCTTTGTACAGGGCTTTGTGGCATACTTGATTGTGATTGGTCAATCTTAACATTCTGAGGTCTGTTATCCCTCGATAACAACTGGTAAAAACTAATAACACAGGCTCATCCGGGTAAATGAAGTTGGTGCTAGAAATATTTTTCTCTTCTTGAAAGTTTGCCGTTTCTTTAGGTAATAAAAAAATAAAACTCAATTCAATATGATGTGTATAATTATTAATGTCTTCCTGGTTTCACAGACTTTGCTCTCTCATTTCATAGAAGAGCAGCTGTTGCCATTTTGCAACGATGGTTTTGTATGCAGTAATGGATTATAAGATAACTAGCAAACTGGTAAGATTTTAAAACATTTTATTGCCTTCATTATTTAGGTGGTGAAATTGAATGCACCATATCCCTTAAAGGCCATGTTGCAGGTTAACCACCACTTTCAATTAATGGATACATAAATCACTCAAGGTATGTATATAATTTGCAAAATGTCTCAAAATTCTGACGTCACACAGCACGCGAAACAACGATTGCAGCCCCTACGAATAATACTGCCTACGTATGCAGTGTTTATGCAAGTAGTACACGTTGAAGAAATGATTTTAGGTCAATGTAACGTTGCAATAAAATAAATAATCTAGCTACAATTCCTTGTGTTCAGAAAGTTTGGCGTAACTTGCCTGGAACGGTACAAAGTCATTAGTCGTGGTATGAAATAGTGATGACGAGCTCAAAAAACCTGCCTGGAACGCAGCATCAGAACTATAGCGACTGACTGGGATTGGGACTGGGAGGAAGAGGTGGCAAGAGCCAACATGTATGATGGCCCGCAGCCATGTAATTTCGAACCTGCCAGACATAAGAGGGCAAATGAGGAATTGCCAAGACCTGATGGCCATCAAAGCCAATTGTGTCGTAGAACTGGTAAACTTTGTCTTTTTCATCTAGAAATAGAACGCATCATGCTAGCTATATGGGAGTTTCTAAGCGTTTATCTCTTCCTCCAGTGAAAATGTTCTTGCAAACGTAGCCGCGTGTGTGTCGCTGTGTTTGGCAGGTGCTTGTGTGGGCGGTGCTGTCCCATGGTAGTGCGTTTTGGTCGCTGTTGGCCGATATCTATCTATCTATCTATCTATATATCTATAATCTGCGCTATCTGAATACTCTCGTCTACTACTCGTCTCTCTAGTCACTCTCAATGCTCTCAAGGCGGGCTTTGGTAAATTCTCTCCCCTACGTGACGTGATGCAATGCATTGAGGGGGAAAGGAGACCACTGTAAGATAGTACCTACTTTTTTGTATTATATTCCGTTTTGTGATACCCAACAACATAAAATACAATAGACAACAGTTTAAATGTTTATTACCAACAAGCAAATTGCAAAAATTTGTTGGAAAATTAACCCTGCAACACAGCCTTTAAATGCCTGTCTAGTTAGAACTTGCAGATTGTCAGTGACTGCTTTCATCATGGAAGCTTTGCATTCAAATATTTTAACTCAAATGAATATGTTGTGTCTATTTATTTACTTATGTGGCAAGTAGCTGTGTAGTAAGTGGGATAATAAAGTTTGATAAGTTGATCAAAACTCTCTCTACAATTTGAATTCTCATGTGCCTTTTATTGCATCCTTTTAGAGTGAAACGGTTTCTAAACTGCTATTAGGCAAAAGGCATTTGTCTAGTTTGGCGTGATGTTGATCTGCGAGTACAGACTCCATGGATTGGATTGTATTTACATTACACTGAGATCCGATCACAATGAGTCCTCGACTACCTCTGGACCAAAATCCGCTGATCGGATAACATTCCTATTAGAATCACGTTTACACTTGTTTTTCAATATTCATGTGGACAACTTCCAGATACAGGTCACATCTTGATGACAAATGTAAATGCAGCCTTTGATTTCTCATATGTACTTTAAGGTTTTAAAGCTGAGTGAAACTCTGTCTCTCCAGTGTGAGTTTTCATGTGTGTGATAAGGTGTGCTTTTCTATTAAAACTTTTCTCACACCGTTGACAGGTAAAATGCTTCTTTTCGCAGGTTCTTGTCTTTTGAGCTCTTTTTCTTGAAGAAGTCTTTTCAGCCTGTGAGCGAGTAAATGGTTTTTCTTCAGTTATGAACTCATGGTGTTTATATTTATCTTCTGTTTCATTCAGAGCTTCACTCTCCTCTTTCAGTGTCATCAGACCTAAGGTGAAACAAGAAGAATAAATTGAACACATGCTTTAAATAAATTGACCTGCTTTTGCCATCTACTCAGGGCTAGATTTTATGTTTTTAAGTTAGATCAATCGAGTAATCAGGCTCACACAAGCATATAAGCAGATTTTTTTCGGCTTGTATAAAATAACTTCTAAGTATCAAGTTACAGGATTCTGTCACTTTGGGCAAGCTTATTCACAACAGTGTTAAAAAGTATTTGAGTAAATGTAAGCCGTTACTGTGCTTAAGTACCTTTTTGGCTAATTGTAGTTTTATTGAGCAATGACAATAGCCACTTTTTTACTTTCTACTTGACTACATTTCTGAATTATTAACTGTATTTACATTTATTTTGAAATATGAAGCTCGTGATTATGAAAAGGGGCATTACATTTCAGTCGAGTGCAGTGTTCAGCCAATTTATTAATTTTATTATTTTTTTTCTAAATGTGTTTTATTGTTATCTAATTCTGTATTTTAGCATGTCTAATTATTTAAATGCATAAAACTACTTAATTTATTCAATGTTTTCTTAAAATAGCGTTACGATATGCCCCCCCCCCCACAAATTTTTAATTTTTCTGCTTATCATGTATAAAACAATTTATCTTTTAATTATTGAAAATTAGGCACACTTTATGAAACTTTAGAAATGTGGTGTGATTATTCCTTAAATAATGTTTGTTTCTTGAAAAAAAACACAAAATGACTTTTCAATATAAACAGATATTTTTTTTTTTTTACCTTTTATCACAGTCTTGGGCATGTCAAAAATTTGTAACAACATTGGCTTTGATGCAGTGTTAGTTTTTGTGCAGCATCAGATAAAAAAAAATCTCCCTAATTTACTGTTCGTGGCTGTTTTTGCCCCATTGACTTCCATTATAATAAAAAAAAATTAATTGCAAAGCCATGATGCCATATAATCATGCATTTGATTGTTGGGTGGTTTTCTCTGTTGGGAAGAGGTAAATTTTTTAATTTTTACTGTTGATCATAAGGTGGCACCATTAACCCTTTAGATATGAGATAATGACTAGTTTTACTCAAATCAAATGGTCAGATCCTTATGAAGTGACTCTCCGAGCAGTTCTGGAGATGCTGTTCATGTGTTTACGTCCTCATTTAGAGAAACAGCAGACGCTGAGATCACCATGAGCATCACGCACGCTTCCATATGTGTCTAATAAAAGAAACTGTGCTTTTGCGCCATTCATTAACAGAGACAGACAGAACATGCAGGATTCATATTTAAATCGACTTTTGTGGCTTAATATTTACTTTATTATATTTAATGACTGAAAATAAATAAATTACTTTTTAAACCGTTTAACTGATAATTGGCATGAATTGGTCAAAACTCTTAATGGACAGTTAACCGGTTAAAATGAACATCCCCAAAACAGGGTGTCTACAGGTTTGACCAAGTTAAATTTAAGACTTTTTAATACCATTTCCAAACAAAATTTAAGACTAAATTCAAAGTCACGCAAAAGTCAAGCACAAAACCATGAGGATATTTTAAATTATTATTTTATTTAACTGATTGTTCTTGAGAATATATTGAACAAAAAACACTATTCCAGAAGAAGAAATTAATTTCTATTTCATGACTGTCAAGGCACTCACACACTTTGAATCCAATGTAACAGTAACAATGTGAATGCACAAACACTTGAAATGTAAGGTCACTTATGCTGCTTGAAGCACTTGACAATACTCTCACTCACACATACACACACACACACAAATACTTTC
Source organism: Carassius carassius (assembly GCF_963082965.1). Taxonomy (NCBI): domain Eukaryota; kingdom Metazoa; phylum Chordata; class Actinopteri; order Cypriniformes; family Cyprinidae; genus Carassius; species Carassius carassius. Next base: position 3,423,007 of record NC_081763.1, read on the forward strand.
TCTCACAAACACACACACACACACAATATACTATATTCTTACTCACTGCACAGTACAACACAATACACTTTCTCACTCACTCACTCTCAGACACCCATTATACCATTTTTCTAAGTTCTGCTGTTTTATGCTCCAACTCGCTCTCAACCCCTTTCAGTTCTGACACTTTTTCTTTGAAACGCTTTCTAAGAATATTTGATTTCGTGATCAGCTGGGCCATGAGGGTCCCCGATTTCCCTTCTGCTTGCTCGGCGAGTTTGTCAGCATCTTTTTCAAGGCTGGTAGCCACTTCATTAAGGATCACCCTCTTCTTTTTTAGTTCCTCGAGGTGGTCCTCAGCAGCCTTTCTTTTTTGTTTCTGAGCCTTGCTCTCCAGTTTTTTCTTTTCATTTTCAAGGTGCAGACGGTACTGAGACCTGGCGGAGGCAGCAGCTCCCAGGAGCTCTTTTGTCAGGGGAACTTTAAGAACCCCTCCACAGATAGAGACATAATCACATATGATTCTCTGAGCCACCACTGCATCCTCATGCATGTTGTCAGTCTCTACCTCCTTATTTACAGAGAAGCCCCTTTCCACTGTTGCTTGGCCATGGGAGAGTAGGAGTAGTTTCCTACAGAAAGTCCAGAGCTCAGGATAGGATTTGCACAGGTGTCCATGCAGGAAAACATCAAGACTGGTTTGCATTGGTTGGAAAGAAGAAAAGGATTCAGATTTTGCCTCCATGGTCAAAAATGTTTCAAACTGCTGGAGAATCACATCACCTGATAAAAAAAGGACAAACACATACACACACAAACATGATTATAACAATATTCAAGGTCAGGAAGAAAATACATAATCAGAAAAAGGCATCCCTATTGCAATGGGTGACTGAATGAACCTAATGTCTAGTCACATACAGTACAGATTTTAATCTAACTTTAGCCTGGTTAAGTTTAGTACCGGCAGAGACTCCCCCTGACAGCTGCCTGTGTTGCAGAAACTTCTGGACTAGGCGTTTCATTCTTTCCTTGGACACGTCAGGGTCAGAAAACATGTTTCTCGGGTCCAAGGATGCCATTTGCTTCACGACTGAGTACTTCAGTGGGCTCTTAAGCTGCAGTTTTTGGATGATTTTAGTCATGCAGTCCATGCAGTCCTGTCTAAATTCCAACTGCCTGCGCTCACTTATGCTGCTGTTGGGACTACTCTGGATTTCCTAACAGGGGGAGTCGGAACAAAGACATTTCCTGATTAGACTACACTACCCAGGCCATCTCTTCATTACAGTCAGATACACATTCTGCCTCCATGCCTCTCTCTCTCCCCCATCTTGCACATGCATTATTTCTTTATTCTCAGATGATTTCTTTGATTTTGTATGTGTATGATTATGTATTTGTTATAACGTCAGGTGACATGCACTAAATGGGCAGTTTAGAAGCCAGTAAGTCAAAAGTTTTGATCTTCTCAAGAATAATAGCCAATTGCTTGATCATTGTAACAGGCCTTTCAGGTTGCATAACAAAAAATATTTTTGTGTGTAATATCAAGAGTTTATGTGACTGATCAATCAAAGAAATCAACAAGTCTATTCCAAAAATACTGGATAGTTGCCGCCCAAAATATCACACTACACAAACTTCTTTAATCTTAACACATACATTGATCCCTTAAAGTACACTCACACAGTATGGTCTTATTATATTTTACCTTAAGGACTGCTTCTGCCCCCAAGACAATCTCCACATTCTTTAGCTGAACCCTTGCTGCCATGTCACTTGTGTCCAGTTTGACTAGCTGTAGTGGAGTGATGTGATGGAGGACCTCTGATTTGATGAACCTCTTCAGCAGGCTCTGAGAAGACATACAATGCAATCAGAATCAGGTTTTATTGCCAAGCATGTGTGAGAATACAATTTGTCTCTGGTTCTTAACTACTCTCTAATGACACAAAAAATACATCTAGACACATTTAGACCCACTGAAGGTGAATTCAAATAGAAACAATATACACTGTAATCTACGGCAGCTATTCATTACCTTGATGAGCACAGTCAAATCTTGACTGATGAATGGCAGCACAGGCTCATCTGTTTGGTACTTTGTCAGAAACGGGGTGAAGGTCTTGGAAAGTGCCATAAAGAAATGGAACTAGCCATGATAAGAGGGTCGTTCCTCGCCCCAGCAAGACAGTCAAAGGATGATGTTCTAGGATTTGGAAGCTTTTTCTGGGTAACTGCATCCACATACATTTCTATATGTGGCCATATTTCAATGGCTCTGTTCACCACTGGTAGATTTTCAATCCAGCGATGTCCACAGAATGGCAATGGAAAGACAGATGACTTTGTTAACGTGGTGAAGTCTTCTCTTCGGGGCAGGGGTGTTGTGGAATACTGTATGCAGTGCTTGAAGCACCTTATCTAGCTGCCAGACACTGAATCCACCTTTAAATGCATTGTGAAGTGTATGCAGCCCACAGCTACCCACTACAATCAGTTGTGAACCACCAAATGCCTCTGCATGCTCCTGCTGGAGATGTTCAAAAAGCTTCCAATTCACATTTGGGCCATCCATCGAGACTGAAATCATGTTTCTCAGGTCAAGGTCCTGCACACACTCCTGGAAAATAGAAAAAAGGCATTAGGGACATGACAGTCTAGGTCACAAAAAAAATCTAGATGTGAAGAAGCATTTACACCACTAGGCAACTTGTGTGACAAGCCTACAGCCACCTTTAATTAGCGTGGGATAGCCTATACCAAGATGCCAGGAGGTAAACACAACCCTATTCTAAATAGGTTATGACATACGGGTGATTCTTTAATTGGAGATACATTTGAAGTCCGAAGCCATTTATTTTTAACAGCTTTACCAAAATTTTACTCCAAAAACACATTTTTATTTTTTTAAATTCTTTTTAAGAGTCACAAAATGTTAGAGTGTAAAACTAGAAAATATTTTATTTTAAAAGCTATTTCATGATGTTGAAAGTCATGATATCATACTGTCCTTAGTGGGTGGTACTTTTTTCAAACAAGGGTAAAATATGCATTAAACATGTTTTAAATTACAAATTTCAGGTTGGGGTTTTAATTATTTTTGTTTATAAATTATTATTGGTGACAGTTTCCAAATGATGCTAAATTAATTTGTTTAAAAGTAACTTTTATTGTTGAAAAATACCAATCCACAAATCCTGTGTCAATTCTGTTACTACATGTTATTGTCTCTTTAAATTATGCTTATCTGTCGCATCAGTATCCTAAGCAACGCAAGATGATGTCACTTCCCTTTTGGTATTAAACTCTGAAGAACTAGGAGGTATGTGTTTTGTTCTCTCTGAAGCCATGTAATCTTACAGGCACTTGCACCAAGAGTTCTTATATAATATGTCAAAACTGTTTCAACAATCTCATAGGGAAAGCAAAGTTCAAAGCTATTAACAAAAGCAGGTATTAAAAGTTTTTAAAATCATCTTTAGTATCAGGCCATGTGCTCTTAGCCTTTATGCTAGCATGTGGTGCTATTAGTAAAAAATGCTAAAAATGTCAACTCTGTTATTGTCAATTCTGTTACCAAGGTACGGTAACAGAATTGACCAATGTCCATCTCTTGGTTTTCACACTGCCCCTGCCTTGGTTACAATCACACAATGATGCAAACAGACACAAAAAGGCATAATGGGTGTTTATAGCCACACACACACACACACACACACACAGAAACGCAGAGCGGACGCATTAGCTAACAGTGGGAAAGATGTGCCAAATGCACAAAAACTTTTTCAAGCATTGGTGGATGCACCATCATCCAGTGAAGCTGTTCTACATTGAAGAACATGCCATTATCGCAATGGAGGTGATGCCAAAGTCACTTCCTGTCGTACCCTTCACCATAAAAATCCACCAAGTGGTCACGGTCTTCCCATATCAGCTAATTTACCGGGATGTGAGTTGCTCCTGTTCCACTCAGCAAAAGTTGGTGTGCCAGTGCCACCAAACAAAGACATTCAAGTTCCCTGCTGATCCTCTCACATTAAATGGAAAGCAGAGAGTTGGATAAGAGAGAGCCGTTGGAGAAGAGAGAGCCGTTGGAGAAGAGAGAGCCGTTGGAGAAGAGAGAGCCGTTGGAGAAGAGAGAGCCGCTGGAGAAGAGAGAGCCATTGGAGAAGAGAGAGCCGTTGGAGAAGAGAGAGCCGTTGGAGAAGAGAGCCGTTGGATAAGAGAGAGCCGTTGGAGAAGAGAGAGCCATTGGAGAAGAGAGAGCCGTTGGAGAAGAGAGAGCCGCTGGAGAAGAGAGCCGTTGGATAAGAGAGAGCCGTTGGAGAAGAGAGAGCCATTGGAGAAGAGAGAGCCGTTGGAGAAGAGAGAGCCGCTGGAGAAGAGAGAGCTGTTGAAGAGAGAGATGAAGACCAACAGACAGACATACACTGGGAGAGCCAGGATGTGGTTGGACAATGGTGTGTCCTCACATATGACCATAATATCTATCCTGGTACCATCCTGGAGGTCAATGAGACTCAAGTGAGGGTCAAGTGCATGCACCAAATAGGAAAAAATAGATTCTTTTGGCCTGGTCATGAAGATGTTCATTGGTACCCACATGAGGACATCCTCAGATTAATTCCACCTCCGACCAAGGTTGCGACACGGCATGTAGAGATCCAGAGGGATATCCCTTACGAAAAATAACCATGATTTTATTATAGTAAAACTGTAGTAACCCATGGTTTTTTGGCATGTTGACTACCATTTGTATAACCACAGATTTACTACAAATACCATGGTTAAACTACGGTTAATATAGCAAAACCATGGTTAATTTGTGGTTACCATGGTTAAACTATAGTAACCATGGTTTTTTGGTTTTATTTGTAGTAAAACCATGGTTAATTTTCGTAAGGGATCTGGTCGAGTATTTCTCAAGAACTCAGCAGTTATTTTCTTGTTATAGGCATGTTCTGGTTGGTTTGGGTCAATTCTGTTACCCCCGTCAATTCTGTTGCCAGATGTGTCAATTCTGTTTTTAGTCTTTCATCTTGAATATTAATGAGATAATACATTGAAATATCAAACTACTTAATATTGTTATTTTTATATTGTGCAAGAGTAAGATATATGTTATAGTTTTATCTCTACCCTGTAATGTTCAAGTAATTTGATAAAAAAACAAGTGCACCCTTTGGATAATCCACTATTGCCTGGGGGTGAATCTAATTTTGAAGTTGTATAAATATGACATTTAATATCTGTTTTAAAGGCCTGAATAAAAGGACTACATGACAAATGAAACTAAAAAGATTTATCTTTTTTTGATGTACTGTTACTTCTATATATTTGGTTGTTCGTCCGTAACAGAATTGACGAGAAAAACTATGAACAGGTGATATTTTGATAAAATAGAGAAAATAATAAACTATCTGTATTTGTATAGCACTGAATATATAAACTTTAAAGTGTTTTCAAGGTAATTCTTAAACAATGGTTCTGTATGACAACCTTTTTTTTTTTTTTTATTGAAATGCAAAATGTATCTCCAATTATAGAATCACCCATACATGTGATAGCTGGTCGATGAGCTTTTTGAAAAAAAAAAAAAAGAAAACAAGATGCCTTCATCTCAAAATAAAGTTTAATATAATAACTATCAGGAGGAGCCCTATCATCATAAATGGTCCTCCTAACCGAACAAATCTGCTTAGCACAACACAGCAGTCCGACCACTGTTCTGCTGCTATGATGTTGGACAGGATAAGTATATATTAAAAAAGAAAAAAGAAAATCCACAACAAAACAAACCAACCAATTGAACCAATGGAACCTACTGACTTAAATGACTTACAATTGCTTTTCTAAAATGCTTATATACCTTTCATGGTTTCATTTAACCCTTTGATGCATAGTGTGCACTACAGTATTGACCAATTTAAAGGTTTTCTAATATATGCATGGATGTGGTAGCCTGGTAATATGGATGTGGATGGTATCTTTGCAAAGTTCTCACTTCAATGGAAATCAGTGACTCATCCAATATTTCGCCACTCACTGGAGAGTAAATAAATATATTATAAAACTGTGTGTGTATTATATATATATATATATATATATATATATATATATATACATACAAACACACACATTTACATACACATACATTGTAATTATCATGTTGCCTTAGCGATTAACAGGACTAGAAAATTATACAGCTGTGTTTTTATAGAATATCTATATCATATAAATATGACACCATATTATTTTATGAATGGCTTTATATAAAAGATTTTTTTTTAAACTAAATAAATTAAAAAGTCGAATAAGTTTAAGATTAAGAAAAGCATCACTCAACATCTGTAGATGTTAAATGTATGTGAAAAAACGTGGTGTTTAATAACTCATGCATCAGAGGGTTAAGGAAGCTACAACCGGAATCGTAGGCCTAATATTATTCATAACTAGCCGGGTTTGGCCAATACATATTTTCTATCCGAATAGTTAACAGACAATAAAGCACTTACTTTGAAATGATGTAGTAGGTCCTGAGCAGTCGCATGTCCCAAAAATTGTGAGCCGTAGAATCTCGACTGAACATGGTTGCTTTCCAGAACCGTACGTGTAGGTCGAGTTGCTTATTCTTCGTGGTATGGTTTAAGCTCTCGTCAAACATGACGACAAATGGCCCACTGGACTGGACTTCAGCTATAAGTTCTTTTTTAAAATACCAGGCCAGGCCGAATGCTGCCACGTATCGGCTTTTATCTTTCCCACAAGAGAAAGACTGAGCAAGCACGGAGTCAGGAAACATTGCCTTAAAAATGTCATTGATTCCGTCATTTGACCTGTACGATTGATGGCTCGTCACAGTCCTCAGCACCCAAATTAACGTTACTTCTGCCCTCAGTGTCGGAGTAGAGCCAAATGTTGTTTGGATGTCTGACGATGCCTGTGCTTGTTGAGCTGGCTGTGTCCTCGCACCCTCTTTTCCGTTAGCAGTGGCGGTACAAAAGTCATTTATTTGAGGCTGATGTTGGCGGGTTGTAGCAAAAGCTACGTGTTTCCCGCTCTGCATGTGAGACTCCAGCGCTTTGATCCCCATTGTACCCAACTTAAACTGTTTACAGCAAACCGGACAGTAAGCCTCGCTGTCATCTTTGGGCACCGCTTTCAGCCACCACGAGAAACTTGGATTTTCGAGCCATTTGTCGCTAAATTTACATTTACCCATATTTGCTTGCCTTGTCTCGAGACTACGCCGACTAAATCCAGATAATTCAGTAAAATGCACCGCTGGGGTCAGGGTTGCCAGATCTGACTGACAGTTTCCAGCTCAAACACGACGTTAAACCCGCCCAAATCATGAAAAGCCCAATTTGGCGGAATATCTGGCAACACTGAGGCTTTGTCAAGCAAGCGCGTACCTAGCAACATAACAGATTTAGAACCTGCGCAGGAGATTCTCCTCAAAACGAAAAACGTTTTCTTTTCAAAGTGTAAAAAAAAACATTTTAATGATGGAAAAAATCTTTGTAAAATTAAGATGAAAACTTAAGACCCTTGGATTCAGATTTAAGACAAATTAAGACATTTTAAGGCCTTATTTTAGGAAAACGGAATTTAAGACTTTTTAAGACTTTTTAAGGACCCGCGGCCACCCTGCAAAACAAACATATCATTGTCCTCCTCAAAAATCAACAGTTTCTTGTTTTTCTTTAGCATTAGTTGATGACTAGTGCATCTTTGAGCGTACGTACATGAGTGCTTATTTGTGTTTGGTGTAGCATGCAGGTAATGTCTTCCCCTCCAGAGATACTCCTAGGACTATTGGACCAGCGCCTTTACTTTCTCTTAATTATGTTCTCTTCATTGTGATCAAAATGCATCTGTTATTTCTGTGCCTCCTTTGAGCAGCTATAGACCTTTATCAGTAATCACAACAGTCAACCCCTCTGGAGGAGTCTAAGGGTATTTTTGGGGCCTGGAGAAGTTTTGCATTTGTGCTTTTTTCAGTTTCTTATAAATATCTAAATGGGTAGTCTAATCTCACTGTAATCAGCACAAACTGGGCTATAATAATATGTAAAATGCATGCCAATGTCAATGTCACCTTTATTTATATAGCGCTTTAAACAAAATACATTGCGTCAAAGCAACTGAACAACATTCATTAGGAAAACAGTGTCAATAATGCAAAAATGATAGTTAAAGGCAGTTCATCATTGGATTCAGTTATGTCATCTCTGTTCAGTTAAATAGTGTCTGTGCATTTATTTGCAATCAAGTCAACGATATCGCTGTAGATGAAGTGTCCCCAACTAAGCAAGCCTGAGGCGACAGCGGCAAGGAACCGAAACTCCATCGGTGACAGAATGGAGAAAAAAACCTTGGGAGAAACCAGGCTCAGTTGGGGGGCCAGTTCTCCTCTGACCAGACGAAACCAGTAGTTCAATTCCAGACTGCAGCAAAGTCAGATTGTGCAGAAGAATCATCTGTTTCCTGTGGTCTTGTCCTGGTGCTCCTCTGAGACAAGGTCTTTACAGGGGATCTGTATCTGGGGCTCTAGTTGTCCTGGACTCCGCTGTCTTTCAGGGATGTAGAGGTCCTTTCTAGGTGCTGATCCACCATCTGGTCTGGATACGTACTGGATCCGGGTGACTGCATAGGTTGTTATGGGAAGTGTTTCCGGTTCCGGTTTACCTAATTAATGCAGCCTAAAAATCCTTTAACGGATTTGGATAATAAAAGCATATTAGTATGTTATGTGTATGCCAGGTTAAAGAGATGGGTCTTTAATCTAGATTTAAACTGCAAGAGTGTGTCTGCCTCCCGAACAATGTTAGGTAGGTTATTCCAGAGTTTGGGCGCCAAATAGGAAAAGGATCTGCCGCCCGCAGTTGATTTTGATATTCTAGGTATTATCAAATTGCCTGAGTTTTGAGAACGTAGCGGACGTAGAGGATTATAATGTAAAAGGAGCTCATTCAAATACTGAGGTGCTAAACCATTCAGGGCTTTATAGGTAATAAGCAATATTTTAAAATCTATGCGATGCTTGATAGGGAGCCAGTGCAGTGTTGACAGGACCGGGCTAATATGGTCATACTTCCTGGTTCTAGTAAGAACTCTTGCTGCTGCATTTTGGACTAGCTGTAGTTTGTTTACTAAGCGTGCAGAACAACCACCCAATAAAGCATTACAATAATCTAACCTTGAGGTCATAAATGCATGGATTAACATTTCTGCATTTGACATTGAGAGCATAGGCCGTAATTTAGATATATTTTTGAGATGGAAAAATGCAGTTTTACAAATGCTAGAAACGTGGCTTTCTAAGGAAAGATTGCGATCAAGTAGCACACCTAGGTTCCTAACTGATGACGAAGAATTGACAGAGCAACCATCAAGTCTTAGACAGTGTTCTAGGTTATTACAAGCAGAGTTTTTAGGTCCTATAATTAACACCTCTGTTTTTTCAGAATTTAGCAGTAAGAAATTACTCGTCATCCAGTTTTTTATATCGACTATGCAATCCATTAGTTTTTCAAATTGGTGTGTTTCACCGGGCTGCGAAGAAATATAGAGCTGAGTATCATCAGCATAACAGTGAAAGCTAACACCATGTTTCCTGATGATATCTCCCAAGGGTAACATATAAAGCGTGAAGAGTAGCGGCCCTAGTACTGAGCCTTGAGGTACTCCATACTGCACTTGTGATCGATAGGATACATCTTCATTCACTGCTACGAACTGATGGCGGTCATATAAGTACGATTTAAACCATGCTAATGCACTTCCACTGATGCCAACAAAGTGTTCTAGTCTATGCAAAAGAATGTTGTGGTCAATTGTGTCAAACGCAGCACTAAGATCCAATAAAACTAATAGAGAGATACACCCACGATCAGATGATAAGAGCAGATCATTTGTAACTCTAAGGAGAGCAGTCTCAGTACTATGATACGGTCTAAATCCTGACTGGAAATCCTCACATATACCATTTTTCTCTAAAAAGGAATATAATTGTGTGGATACCACCTTTTCTAGTATCTTGGACAGAAAAGGGAGATTCGAGATTGGTCTATAATTAACTAGTTCTTTGGGGTCAAGTTGTGGTTTTTTGATGAGAGGCTTAATAACAGCCAGTTTGAAGGTTTTGGGGACATGTCCTAATGACAATGAGGAATTAATAATAGTCAGAAGAGGATCTATGACTTCTGGAAGCACCTCTTTCAGGAGCTTAGATGGTATAGGGTCTAACATACATGTTGTTGGTTTAGATGATTTAACAAGTTTATACAATTCTTCCTCTCCTATAGTAGAGAATGAGTGGAACTGTTCCTCAGGGGGTCTATAGTGCACTGTCTGATGTGATACTGTAGCTGACGGCTGAATGGTTGCAATTTTATCTCTAATAGTATCGATTTTAGAAGTAAAGTAGTTCATAAACTCATTACTGCTGTGGTGTTGGGAAATGTCAACACTTGTTGAGGCTTTATTTTTCGTTAATTTAGCCACTGTATTGAATAAATACCTGGGGTTATGTTTGTTTTCTTCTAAAAGAGAAGAAAAGTAATCGGATCTAGCAGTTTTTAATGCTTTTCTGTAGGATATGTTACTTTCCCGCCAAGCAATACGAAATACCTCTAGTTTTGTTTTCCTCCAGCTGCGCTCCATTTTTCGGGCTGCTCTCTTTAGGGTGCGAGTATGCTCATTATACCATGGTGTCAAACTGTTTTCCTTAACCTTCCTTAAGCGTAAAGGAGCAACTTTATTTAAAGTGCTAGAAAAGAGAGAGTCCATAGTTTCTGTTACATCATCAAGTTGTTCTGAGGTTTTGGATATGCTAAGGAATTTGGATACATCAGGAAGAAAACTTAAAAAGCAGTCTTTTGTGTTAGAAGTGATGGTTCTTCCATACTTGTAACAAGAAGTAGAATTTACAATTTTGGCTATATGAATTTTGCAAAGAACTAAATAATGATCTGAGATATCATCACTTGGCTGAATAATTTCAACACCATCAACATCAATTCCATGTGACAGTATTAATTCTAGAGCATGATTTCGACAATGAGTAGGTCCTGAAACGTGTTGTCCAACACCAATAGAGTTCAGAATGTCTATAAATGCTGATCCCAATGCATCGTTTTCATTATCAACATGGATATTAAAATCAACAACTATTAAAACTTTATCTGCAGCCAGAACTAACTCAGATGTAAAATCACCAAACTCTTTAATAAAGTCTGTATGGTGCCCTGGTGGCCTGTATACAGTAGCCAGTACAAACATAACAGGGGATTTATCATTAACATTTGTTTCATTTGCATGCATGTACATGATTGTGTTTTTGAGGAAAAAAAATGTTATGCGTCGTTAATGAAAAACTAAAAATGTTAAGTCACTTGAATAAGGCAATAAAACACATACAGAACAATGGTTCCCGGGATTTTTGAGAACTGGAGCTTGTAGCCTAGAATTTTTCTTTCTAAATTATGTGAAAATCATCTTGTTTACTCACTCACAGAAAACAATATATTGATTTACATTTTCTAAGACACTTTTTGTTGGTAAAAGTCATATGCGAGTAGGCGTCAACTATCATGAATCATTGTGATTTACACCTGAGAAGACAAAGACCTGCATAATGAGCTGCATAATGAGCTGCATAATGAGCTGCATAATGAGCCGCATAATGAGCTGCATAATGAGCCGTTCAGTCATCTGTGCCACTGAGAGTGAGGAGTTACAAGAAAGAATGTGAGAACAAAATAAATCTATATAATTTTATGTTTGTAGTTTATTTAGAATATATTTAATTATCCCACAACGTAATTTAATATCCACTTGGGGGAGCAGTTAAACAGTTTATTAGAAACAATCAAAGCTGACTTTCAAACTAATTGTTTTGCATCATTAATCCAGTCACACAATCCTTCAAAAATCCTTTTAACAATCTTATTTTCTACAAAAAAAACATTTATTGTTGTTATTATTATCATTATTATTATTATTATTATTAATGTTGAAAAGAGCTGATAATTTTTTTTAGTTTTTTTAGGGGGAATAAATTGAAAGAACAGCATTGTTTTTACATTTGTTAGCCTACAGTTATTTATTTGTTACATTATTATTATTTACATCAAGCTTTTGAATGGTATAGTATTGTATATTGTTATTGAAACTTCATAATGTTTCACTTGATTATACATTTAGTCAAGAATTATAGTTTGGAAAAAGTCTTTGGAAAAAGTCTAACTAGTAAAATGTTTACACGTTATGTGAAAACTAGTACAAGTATATAAATAAATAAAAAGAGACTTACTCATGTTTATGATCTCTGCTGAATAAAGTGCTTCATTCTTTTTTCTGAGGAAATCCATTTCTCAAATCCTCAACCACATCACATCTTTTTGGGGTGAATTATGTCTTATTCCTCTCATCTGCGGCACTTGTTTAGTTTAAAAGTAGACATGTCAGGCTTTCTATAGATATCTCTCTCATGTATTTTCGTTGAGTATTCATGGAGTTACAGTTCATTTTAATGACGTGTTTGTAAATGAAGATCAGCGCAGACAAAGGCTGCAGACAGCACACCTTGTTTGTTATCTTTATTTTATAAGTGCACAAAGTTTTGTTGTTATTATGTCTGTATCCAAAAAAAGTAGACCCTTTACAGATTCGATTGATGTATTGCTCTTATCTGTACGATTAAAACTGAAGGTGTAATTTAAGTAATTCTCGGGTATATCAGGAGAAAATGACTCAAAACGCGTATCCGCGTTAATCGACTCCAGAGTATATATACAACCCTACCCAGCTATCTGGACCGTGATTGGGTAAGACTCAGTCAGCCCCGATTACTGTTGGCACTGTTGGTGTGAGAGGGCCAGGTGATAATGCTCAGGGATGTGGAGGCATTAGTGCCATTAGCATATAAACAGAGGAGACAATCAGCTGGCCAGACGCTGCTGGGGGAACTGTGGGATGTGGGGATTCTTTAAAACGAGTCACTTTGATTGGGATTGGTTTGCTTTAAGATTATGTAGCTTGAAAAATAATCAGGGATATTTTTTTTTACACATAGACATTTAGTGCTAGAAAGATTATAAAAGTATTAAAAACGATTTGTGTTGTATTCAAAGTCTTCTGAAGTCATACAATAAGTTTATGTGAAAAGTTTTAACATTGAGGTATTAATTACTGAAAATAATTCCACTCCATAAACACAGTCATCATAAAATACAGCTGAATTTGAGTTTGAGATAAAAGACATCAAAACTGACGTGATAAATATCTCTGTCCACAGCGTCTGTGTGTTGATGCAAAGGTATCTTAATGAAACCAATGAAATACCCTGCACATGGAAAAACTGCACTAAATGGGCAAACTAAAAATTGTTCTAAATAAATGTGACTTATAGTCCAGTGCGACTTATATATGTTTTTTCCTCATCATGACGTATTTTTGGACTGATGCGACTTATACTCAGGTGCGACTTATAGTCCAAAAAATATGGTAGGCCTATCTTAAAAAAAAGAAATTTTAATTCAATGAATAACTTTTTTCTGTAACTTGACGTCTAATGTTACATAAGTAACTTGAACAACTACCAGAATTAACATTACATTAACAAAATGCTGGAAAACTCTTGTTCGGTGTTAATTCATGTTAGCTAATGCATTAAGTTATCTAAACAATTACAACCTTATTGTAAAGTTTTGCCATCATATGCACATGCACACACACAGCCTACATCATACACATCATTTTTCTTATTCATATTGAATGTATTTGTTTAACTTACACATTAACGCAATCAGCGATATTTTTTCAAATCACTCTTGCTTTGGCAGCAGAAACAGTACACCGTTACCATAAACGTTGGGGTGTTCAAAATCTCCAGTGTGCATACGGAGTATTCACTTACCTAGATGCAAATTAATGCAGTAAAGGTGAAATTATAAGACACATTAAAATGTATTCATTGTTGCATTCTGACCTGTACACGTCTCAAGTCTACCATAATTTTAAAGATGCAATAGGGGATTGTCTTCAAGAACAGATTTTGTTATGCTGGTTGAAAGTGCTGTCAGGCTAAAGTTAGCATTTTCCAAGATCTCCTTCTGCATTTTTAATGCACTGCTGAGCAGAACATCACCAACGCTGATCTCTTGATATAATACAACACTCCCACCCTGTGGCTCATTTACCTTATTGTCATGAGTAATCCTGCTTTGACAAAGACACCTACACATTGAATGCCTACTAAATCATATCATTATTACATGTTAACACCAGTTAAACTTTTCTTAAATTGTAATCATTATAAAATGTGCCTTCACCTTTTCTGACTGAGTCTCATCAAAGAAAACACTTAATAATCTGGGCTCATCTGCTTGCTCGTATATAATGTGCTTCATCATATATACTGGATTTAAACGTTTAAAATCACTGTATAACTGCATCAAGCCACGTTAAGTGTTTAGATCGTCCTGCTGTTTTCAGTGATGCATGGATTGTTATTTCCGTGCCCCCGGGAGTACGGTCCCACAGATGGGATTCTTATTTCCGTGCCCCCGGGAGTACGGTCCCACAGATGGGATTCTTATTTCCGTGCCCCCGGGAGTACGGTCCCACAGATGGGACTCTTATTTGCGTGCCCCCGGGAGTACGGTCCCACAGATGGGATTCTTATTTCCGTGCCCCCGGGAGTACGGTCCCACAGATGGGATTCTTATTTCCGTGCCCCCGGGAGTACGGTCCCACAGATGGGATTCTTATTTCCGTGCCCCCGGGAGTACGGTCCCACAGATGCGATTCTTATTTCCGTGCCCCCGGGAGTACGGTCCCACAGATGCGATTCTTATTTCCGTGCCCCCGGGAGTACGGTCCCACAGATGGGATTCTTATTTGCGTGCCCCCGGGAGTACGGTCCCACAGATGGGATTCTTATTTGCGTGCCCCCGGGAGTACGGTCCCACAGATGGGATTCTTATTTGCGTGCCCCCGGGAGTACGGTCCCACAGATGGGATTCTTATTTCCGTGCCCCCGGGAGTACGGTCCCACAGATGGGATTCTTATTTGCGTGCCCCCGGGAGTACGGTCCCACAGATGGGATTCTTATTTCCGTGCCCCCGGGAGTACGGTCCCACAGATGGGATTCTTATTTCCGTGCCCCCGGGAGTACGGTCCCACAGATGGGATTCTTATTTCCGTGCCCCCGGGAGTACGGTCCCACAGATGGGATTCTTATTTCCGTGCCCCCGGGAGTACGGTCCCACAGATGCGATTCTTATTTCCGTGCCCCCGGGAGTACGGTCCCACAGATGCGATTCTTATTTCCGTGCCCCCGGGAGTACGGTCCCACAGATGGGACTCTTATTTGCGTGCCCCCGGGAGTACGGTCCCACAGATGGGATTCTTATTTGCGTGCCCCCGGGAGTACGGTCCCACAGATGGGATTCTTATTTCCGTGCCCCCGGGAGTACGGTCCCACAGATGGGATTCTTATTTCCGTGCCCCCGGGAGTACGGTCCCACAGATGGGATTCTTATTTCCGTGCCCCCGGGAGTACGGTCCCACAGATGCGATTCTTATTTCCGTGCCCCCGGGAGTACGGTCCCACAGATGCGATTCTTATTTCCGTGCCCCCGGGAGTACGGTCCCACAGATGCGATTCTTATTTCCGTGCCCCCGGGAGTACGGTCCCACAGATGGGATTGTTATTTCCGTGCCCCCGGGAGTACGGTCCCACAGATGGGATTCTTATTTGCGTGCCCCCGGGAGTACGGTCCCACAGATGGGATTCTTATTTGCGTGCCCCCGGGAGTACGGTCCCACAGATGGGATTCTTATTTCCGTGCCCCCGGGAGTACGGTCCCACAGATGGGATTCTTATTTGCGTGCCCCCGGGAGTACGGTCCCACAGATGGGATTCTTATTTCCGTGCCCCCGGGAGTACGGTCCCACAGATGGGATTCTTATTTCCGTGCCCCCGGGAGTACGGTCCCACAGATGGGATTCTTATTTGCGTGCCCCCGGGAGTACGGTCCCACAGATGGGATTCTTATTTGCGTGCCCCCGGGAGTACGGTCCCACAGATGGGATTCTTATTTGCGTGCCCCCGGGAGTACGGTCCCACAGATGCGATTCTTATTTCCGTGACCCCGGGAGTATGGTCCCACAGATGGGATTCTTATTTCCGTGACCCCGGGAGTACGGTCCCACAGATGGGATTCTTATTTGCGTGCCCCCGGTAGTACGGTCCCACAGATGGGATTCTTATTTCTGTGCCCCCGGGAGTACGGTCCCACAGATGGGATTCTTATTTGCGTGCCCCCGGGAGTACGGTCCCACAGATGGGATTCTTATTTGCGTGCCCCCGGGAGTACGGTCCCACAGATGGGATTCTTATTTCCGTGCCCCCGGGAGTACGGTCCCACAGATGGGATTCTTATTTCCGTGCCCCCGGGAGTACGGTCCCACAGATGGGATTCTTATTTCCGTGCCCCCGGGAGTACGGTCCCACAGATGGGATTCTTATTTCCGTGCCCCCGGGAGTACGGTCCCACAGATGGGATTCTTATTTCCGTGCCCCTGGGAGTACGGTCCCACAGATGGGATTTAGAATGTTCTGTGATGTCACATATCTGTCAAATTCAAACTGCGTTTTCGCACGTTGGCTGGCACTGAGCCAGAGAGAGACGTGCACTGCTCTCGTCATATTATCACACTATGCAGTGTTATTAACCACATAATGCATAATTTAGATTTCAGACACTTAAATACACATAAATACCAGTAAAACAATACATTTAGAGTTTGAAAAATACACACGTCTATGGAAGCAACAATAACAATCCATTCAAATTAAATGTACAGATGTGTTTTATTCAAATCAGATACACATAATGTAAGTAACTATAAAGTTCACTCTATTCATCACCCAGTTCACCCCCCATTTATTACTTGTATTTCAGGAGACATTGATCAGTTCATGTGCTGTAAATCTGACTGACAGGACTCTCTGAACTGAAAAGAGAAAAAACATGGCGGTGCCCATCTCACATTACAGATCACGATTAAAAGATAATTTAGATAGGTTTTTAACCCTTTGAAGTCGATTAACGCATTTATGCGTTTTGAGTCATTTTCTCCTGATAACCCCAAAAAGAACTTAAATTACACTTTCAGTTTTAATCGTACAGATAAGAGCAATACATCAATCGAATCTGTAAAGGGTCTACTTTTTTTTGGATACAGACATAATAACAACAAAACTTTGTGCACTTATAAAATAAAGATAACAAACAAGGTGTGCTGTCTGCAGCCTTTGTCTGCGCTGATCTTCATTTACAAACATGTCATTAAAATGAACTGTAACTCCGTGAATACTCAACGAAAATACATGAGAGAGATATCTATAGAAAGCTTGACATGTCTACTTTTAAACTAAACAAGTTTCGCCGAAAACAGATATTCTGTGATAAAGTAATCCATATCAAAACAACGCGATGTCTGTTTTACATGTCTCCCTTCATTATATCTAATGTGACCACGCCCCCGCGCTGAACGCTCTATTCAGATTCAAACTGAAGCGCGCGGCTTGAATACGCCCATAACAGAAGAAAAAGCAGCGAGACTGTTCTTCAAGTTCTTTTATTTTACTGTTTGCTTCGCGATGAGAGGAATAAGACATAATTCACCCCAAAAAGATGTGATGTGTTTGAAGATTTGAGAAATGGATTTCCTCAGAAAAAAAAGAATGAAGCACTTTATTCAGCAGAGATCATAAACATGAGTAAGTCTCTTTTTATTTATTTATATACTTGTACTAGTTTTCACATAACGTGTAAACATTTTACTAGTTAGACTTTTTCCAAACTATAATTCCTGACTAAATGTATAATCAAATGAAATATTATGAAGTTTCAATAACAATATACAATACTATACCATTCAAAAGTTTGATGTAAATAATATAAATGTAACAAATAGATAACTGTAACAAATGTAAAAACAATGCTTTTCTTTCAATTTATTCCCCCTAAAAACCCAGAAAAATATTCTCAGCTCTTTTCAACATTAATAATAATAATAATAATAATGATAATAATAACAACAATAAATGTTTTTTTGTAGAAAATAAGATTGTTAAAAGGATTTCTGAAGGATTGTGTGACTGGATTAATGATGCCAAACAATTTGTTTGAAAGTCAGCTTTGATTGTTCCTGATAAACTGTTTAACTGCTCCCCCAAGTGGATATTAAATTATGTTGTGGGATAATTAAATATATTCTAAATAAACTACAAACATAAAATTATATAGATTGATCTTGTAACTCCTCACTCACAGTGGCACAGATGACTGAACGGCTCATTATGCAGCTCATTATGCGGCCCTTTGTCTTCTCAGGTGTAAATCACAATGATATTCATGGTAGTTGACGCCTACTCGCATATGACTTTTACCAACAAAAAGTGTCTTAGAAAATTTAAATCAATATATTGTTTTCTGTGAGTGAGGAAAGGTTTTTAACATTTTTAGTTTTTCACTAACCACGCATAATATTTTTTTCTCTCAAAAACACAATCATGTACATACATGCATTTCACATATTATTATAGCCCAGTTTGTGCTGATTACAGTGAGATTAGACTTTACCCATTTAGATATTTATAAGAAACTGAAAAAAGCACAAATGTCAGGGCATGACAAAACTTCTCCAGGCCCCAAAAATACCCTTAGACTCCAGAGGGTTAAATGACAAAACACACTCATTTACACATTTTTATGAATCGGAATATCAGATTGTTTATTCACAAGTTTGTGAATATTTTAAATAAAAAAAGAGAAATGGAATAAAAGCGAGTCCTCTCTCATTCAGTGTTATTGTAGACGCGGTGTGTCATGTGACAAGCCTGACACATCGCCATGGAAACAGTAAGGGGAACTTCTAAAATAACGGTCGTCTAAAAACAACACTGAAAAGGTTAAATATGCAAATTCAGGATTAATAGCTCCAGTCTAGGCCACAAGCAGACAGGCCATGGGCTCCTGCTCCACCTCTCAAATTGACTAAATATCTCGGTCAGTGGTTCTTAAACTTTTCACAGAGTAGTACTTGAATTCAAATGATTGATGTATGATTCAAATATAAACCCAACACTTGGCTCATGTTTTACTTTAGGTAAATATTGCTATGATTATAGGCTAAGGTTGTCTAATAAAGCAGTAAGCTCTGCGAAGCCGTTTCGTGAGAACAACCTTGGTTACTCCCTCATGGTCCTGTCTGGACATCAGCGGGAGCGTGAGGCTGGCAGATTGGACAGAGGTGCCCTCATGGCTAACAGAGATGTATTTCTCAAATATGCCTGCACATTCGAGAAGATTGCAGAAACCATCAGAATGCGCAGACAGAGAGAGGGAACAATACCTGGCTGTGAGGGTGACTGTCTGGTGGGCTTTGGTGTCTACAGCAAGAACACCTTCAAGGAGCTCTATGAGGCCAAGGACAGGGAGAGGAAAAGGTAATATATGCTTTTGCTTGCTAATTGTATTGATCTTTTGTATGTATTTTACTCTAATCATTCATGTATATTATTTTGTTGCAGCTATGTGGATTTCATCAAAAGCTAGAAAACCAGTGCAGGCAGCAAGATGAATGCCCTGAAGAAATACATCTTGCATAGGGAATGGAAGAAAATTAGGGCTAAAAGGAGGAAACAGTCATCCTCTGTATCTTCTGCATCCCAGCCTGTACCGCACCCTTCACATCTGGCTTCTCCTCCTCCCACCCAAAGCTCCTTTCCCAGCCAGCTACAGTACACGGTGAGTTTTTAGATTATACCTGGCATAATTGTATGACATTGTACATTTTCTGCACTCAGAGCCAAAAGATGCAGATCTTCTGGCTTCAGCCATAGAGGTGGAGACACAGGGTGAGTGTTTTGTTTTCTGTTGTGTCATATAGTATTATGTAACCATAAATGCCTATAAACTGAAAATAATTAAATCATTATTACTCATTAGAAAATTAAAAATTACTTCTTTACAGTACATCAACCACCACCAACTTCAACGCCGATCCGCTCACCTTGTTTGGAGCAAAGAGAAAGGCTGGTGTCAGTAGCTTCTGAGGTACAGTTTTCACTTCATAAGTGTGCATATATATATATATATATATATATATATAAACCAGGGTAGAAGGGCAGTGCTGACAGACAACCTGCAGATGTGGTGGTACCCTCCCCAGCCACGTCTGCTGTATCATCAGCCTCCAGCATCGCCGGACGTGTTCTTCACCTGGCCGCTGTGTTTGTGGATGCCCTACAGGATGTGGTCCTACAAGCTGATCTGCAGCTCACCAGACTGCAGACGGTCCGGTCAGCGACTGACTGCTTGTGGGCTCTACAAGACAGTGAGGCGGTATTTTCTGGCGACTGAATACCTTGAGTGTCAGTGGTCCTACGACATCCTGGACCAGCTGGATCCGTTAATACTTCTCACCAATCATTCCTGAGGCTATGTCCAATTGTTTTCCAAATATCTATTTTTTTAGAGTATCCTTGTCAAATAGTGTTGGGTTTTTCTGGACATTGATGATTAGCTTCTCTGCAATGTCTTCTGCCATTGTAAATGTGCAAGCCCTTTAAATTAGAGTGGATTCTGATTGGCTGTCAGTGTTTTATCATTCATCAGCTAGAAAAAAAATCATTTTGAAAGTGATCGCAATGAAATGGCTCCTCTGTACAGTTATTGTTATAGGTTTGGTGTTAACCTCAGAGGAGCTGAACGAAGTCACAGGACTGGGCTTCGGCCCATCTTCACATCATCGTTCACATGGTTTAGGCTTCAGCTTCCTTTAGTGTTTTAGACATCTATTCTAAAGTGTTACCAATGATTATTATAAAACCAAACTGGTAGTTAATGTGTAATTAATGCACTACAAGAGTTATTTTGATGCGGTTCACAATAAAGTATTTTACAAAACAAAGATGGATTCTCTAATACTTTAAAGGATGCTCCTCCCAAAAATGTCTAATTCTCATTTATTCACCATCATGTCCAAGATGTGTAACTTTTTTATGGTAAACAGATATTTATATAAAATAGATCCATATCAGTCCATATAATACAAGATAATTTGTCTCTTAAATCTGATTCTTCACAAACCACATGAAGTCAAATTCTATCTTTTTGGTCATAAAAGTTCATTAATCAGAAGTCCTGTCCACTTTCTTCTTTTTACCACAATAAGAATTTAGTTATTACATTAATTTGAATACAAAAAGAGCAAACACTGGTTGTTGAATGGTTTTATTCCACATAGATTGTTTTTGGGGGAAATGATGACGAGGGCAAAACAACGGCGAGGTGAGAGATGTGACGAACACAGAAACAAGAGAAGATCAGTAGTATGGAAGATTTCAGGAAACACACATTACGTGCAGATCTCGTTGTTTTTCTAACTTCATGGACAGGTTACCAACCAAACTTCATCTCATTTAAATCACACTACATTGCCTCATTCATTATTTTCAGTCATGTGAAAATACAGTACACAGGTTATTTAATGACGGTCATGTCCTGACAAACACGTCATGTGTGCATATTATATACACACACATATACAGAAGCTGACCTAACAACAGAAACAATAAGAGATATTAATATAAAGGCTGTAATACACAACAGGACCCCTTCTCTTCACACAGCACCTTCAGGAAGTCTAATAATGCCTGTGTAGTGGGACTGAGGCCAGACACAAACCTAGACACAAATATGTCATCACTACATTACAAGTGAGCTTCTCATTGTACTCTACGATAACAGTTACCTTAAAATACGGTCTGTCCCAGAAAACCATACACGTTAGTGTTCAGCTAGGTAACTTTTCACAGTTTAACTAACTTAAATTCTCTTCACACTGCCCCACCAGGACAGTAGAAATAAAGTGACCACAGGAGGAAGTTCATGCTAATGCGTGCTATAGCTCTGAGAACTGCACTTTGACACATCAAATGCAACAAAATATGTACGAAATATCAATAGATTTTAGGATAGATTTTAGTTTATTGTTATTCGTTTTTTATTATTATATTAGCTATGTCACCCTGTGGTTGGTTACTGAGGGTTTAGGCTTGATGCTATGTTAAGATGAACTACGTTCTACAATGAAACTGTGAGCAAACCACCCAACAGCAGATCTATACTTGCCTACAGAGACCAGTAAAATCGCAGGTGTGCATCAGTGAACCACGCATGGGTTTCTGGACTATGCTTCAGCAATCCAACATAACTTGTGAAAGTAAACTGCTATTGATGACGTCTAACTTACATCTTGGCATTCTCAGAGGATGGTGGCAGCATATTATTAGCCTTTTTGTACCTTGTATAACAAGGGGAGGAGGGTGGAATCGAACTCTGAACTGGACCAAGCAATCAACCAAATGCTCACACTTGGGTTTGTGAAAACAGTCGTAATCTAGATCCGTTAATGTGATGTGGTTTAGGACCCTGCATGCATGACATAAAGGAAATCATAGCCCAGTATAAGGAGCAAACATCAAAGACAAAAACACGCACATGGTCACCCTCAATGGACGAAACCATGACCTGACCAGAGCCTCTTAGCACCGTCCTCTGATCCTTGTTCTGTGGCCATGGACATGCTGCAGCCGTCACGCTCTTCACTGCTCGAAGGGACCGCTCTTAACTTAACTCTTAACTTCAATATATTTCATCTCTTTTTGTTCGTCTGTGAATCTGAACATTTCAAAGTAATCCATACAACTCCAATTATGTTCATCACATTTTTGGATTACTTTCCCATTGTCTATTTCTGGAGCCTGCTTGGGCTCTAACGTTTAGTTAGGTGAAAAATAGTTAACACACACACACACAAAATTATTAAAATTAGCAAAACAAAATAAACTTACTAACGGTGATCTAGTTATCAGGCACTGTAACTTATTAAAAGTTATCACATCCAGAACCTTGCAGTGTGTATATGGCCATTTAGATTTGCTTTTAAGATCATAATTCAGACTAGCAAACCCAATCTAAATGCTATTACCCTCGTCCTCGCCTCACTCCTTTGCTTCGTGTCCAGCAGTAGTATGTATCTGAAGAACTGTTAAACAGAGCAGAGCTCAAAACTGATTAAATATTTAAAAGAATAATTTGAAGTATAAAAATACAGCCCATAAGCAACATGGTGTTGCTCAGAATTGAGTGAGATTTCAGCTAACGAGTCCATAGAAGAACATGGGGATTGACGTCAATCATTCCTACACAGACAACTCATGAAATAATAAAAAACAGAGGTACTGTACCCAGTTATCACAGAACGATAAAATGTCCAAGTTATACTGCACAATCACAACTGCAATACAGACGGATCTGTTCAACTTCTTCATGTAACATACGATACGACTTCAGGGTGAATCTGAAGCCAGAGCAAGAGAAATATTCAGGTGTATCTGACACAATTATAAAATCTAAATACTGTTCGCATCAATATTTATACCAGTACATTAACTCAAAATCACTACAGCTATTGATGGTGCAAAGAGGTGTCCAGTGTGCTCTCTCTCACACACACACACACACACACACACACACCCCGTCATCAGAGACCTGTGTTTCAGTCTCACTGGCGGCTGTCAGGTTACACCCCTTTTCCAGTCCCCCTTCTCCTCCTTCACCAAAGCTGTCTTCCTGTATATGTGGGAGGTGCGGATGGAACCTGTGACGGTAAGAAACAAAATCAGACAGGTTTACAGACATTTACACAAGATAAGTGATGCATCATAAGAGGGGGAAAACACCTGTCAAGTGCATTAGACAGCATACAATCTGTCCCCAGCTGCTGTACAGCAGAAGTGGAAGTCCTGCCAATCAGGAACATGCAGACGGAGAGGCCTTGAAGAGAAGACTTGCTTGCTTCTCTTGCTACAGTATTTAGAGTTCTTCCTTCTCTCCTTTTTCTTCTTTTTTTCAGCAAGCTTCTCTTTTCAGAACCCTCCTTTTGTCTACATTTACATTTATGCATTTAGCAGACGTGTTTATCCAAAGCGACTTACAGAGCATTCAGGCTATACATTTTTTTAATCAGTTTTTATCAGTACGTCTATAAGAGGGAACCTTTCAATCCTCTGTGAGCAGGACAAATTTTTCTGAACCCGGGTGTGCACCCTCAATCTGTACCCGAGTCTGCTTAAAAACGATGGTCATGTGAACTCCAGTTTGCTGGTCGTACCAGTCCCTTCATACAAAAATAACTATGGTCAGAAATCTTTTTTTTTTATACATGCGCAAAAATCTGGAATGATATCCCATATCACATAAGAAAAATACCATCTGTTACAGGTTTTAAAAAGGCATACAAACTGTTTTTACTGAACAGTTACACTTGTGTTCATTAATTGTTTTGAAATTGTCCTAGTTTTGTTTGTATTGATTTGGATTGCCGTTTTTGTTTAGCTTATGTTTAAAAGTGTTGTTTTTCTTTTCTTTTTATGTTGTAAACTGTGTTTTATGTTTTATGTTCTGCAGAACAGGAACCTGCTGGAAACCAGTTTTTAAACTGAGTCAGGCCCGTTTAAACTGTATTTCAATGTTACTTTTTAACCTTTCCTGTATAATTTTCCAATTTCGCGAAAGTGAACCGCTATTAATGAAGTATTATGTGATGAAAATGTGTGTTTGTGTGTTTCACTCACTTTACTGATGAGTCTGACTGACGCTGCAAAAAGAGCTGTATATTTCATTTATGTTCGCCTTTTGTGTTTTCTTTAGAGCATTTGCAGTTCATTCGTAAGACAGACGCAAGTGCCGTTATGTACCGGCAATAGCTGATAAAGAAGAGTTGAAGTCTATCTAGCAGTGAACAACTGGTATACAGCCAGCATTTTCTCAGAGGATTATCAATCCAGTCTTGTTTTTCCCAAAATAATTATAATACAGTCGACACTGTGGTAACTGATGATGTCTGGTTCGGATTTTGAATTAGTTCTACATTCACAGTTGTATATTGCCTCGTTCTCTTTAAGCAGAAATATTGCTTTTGTTTGGATTGATGTTAACTCAGCTTTGGACAAGGCTTTGGCTGCAGCATTGCATTGCATTGCTGGCATCTTTAGTTCTATTTATAGTTGGGTCAAAGAAGAGAAGACACTGACTCTCCTCCATAGTGCATCACTCATCACTTAAGAACCAAATGTTTAAGGGATACACCATTCGTGCATTGGAACATCTGTCCAATAGTTTGTAAAAAATCAATGATATGACTAAAATGTTATTTATACATTTAGTTATTTAGTGATCTTGATGGTATTGCAAATAAAAAAGAATAGTCATCAAGTATAGGAGCTTTTTTATCATAAATCTTATTTTAAGATTTTGCAACGCACTAAACTGTGCAGATTATATATATATACACACACACACACACACACACACACACACACACCTTAAAAGGATTAATAATTTAACCTTCGGATTGAGTTGCCTCTGTCCTGGCAGTAATTCCATAGGGACCCCTAACGTCAGTGTTGATGTGACGTTGAACGTCACTGACTGAAAGGGAACAAAACTGTTATGTTATGTAACCCTCATTGCCTGAAGGAGGGAACGGAGATGTTGCATCCCTCATGCCATAACGCTAGAATGCAGGGATGCTCTCTCAGCTCCTCAGCACAAACCAGAATGAATGAATGCACACTGCCATCTTATATACCTCTATGTACGGAGAGTGGTTTGGCATGCAAAATACACTCGCCAATAGACACTGGCCATTTCTTGAGCTCCGAGGTGACTTGGGCTCCCTTACGTCAGTGTCGATGTAATGTCTCCATTCCCTCCTTCAAGGAACGAGGGTTACATAACAGACATTTCCTGAGTAGGGAATGATACTTTGTGTCAATTGCGGATGCAATGGGAGCATCCTCCAGGTGTGACTGTTGTCTGAAGCCTTTGGAAAGCAGATTTCTCCTAAGGAGGCTCCTCCAGGAGTGAGGTTCGAAAACCAAATGTATGTCAGCCAAAACAGTTCCACTAAGAGATGCTGCACTTTGTTTTCTTGATTCAAATTCAGATTCAGACGCCCTGAGATGTGCACTGCCTTCTGCGACAGACACTTGTTCTTCACCCGAAGCAGAATGCACATCATGGAGGCAGACCCGGTTATAACCACAATCATCAGAAGAGACTGGAAGATCTGACCAGTGTTGGCACGGGCACATTCTAGTGATACAGTGCCTCAGAAGCCAGTGGATATAGATTTCAGACAATTATCATATCTTAATGGTGTTCCTATAAGACAAAGCATTGAGTGAATGTATGAAAAGGAACGTGGGCAGCATTTTTCATGCATATAACCATAAAAATCAAACAGCTTCGTAAAATATTGTTGGGAAACATGTAGCTCTTCAATTCTGCAGTTATAACCAAAAAATTGTTCAAATAAATTGTCTTAAAGGCCCAAAACGTAATATTTCGCTGCCTGAAGGGTGCGCATTCAAAACAGAAACAAAGGAGTAGTTTGATGAGTGTGGAATCATGCAATCCGACGGGACTCGAGCAGAAATCATGTTCATGTTCAATAATTTATTAAATTGGTAGAATGAAGCAGGTTGAAGCTGAAACGAAGCCGCTGAATGAGTGTGACACACGGCTCGAAAGCAGCGGAGCTTTTATTATGCCACAGTCAACCGCAGTCAAAGCGCTGCTGATTTATTATGCTATATACGTTTGAAAGTTTTGTTATAATGCTACTCTGTGCAGTCGTTACCGGTCTATTAAAACACACAACACATTAAAGAGTATTTGGTGTTTCCATGTCATTCTATGAGTCCATGATAGTTTTCCCCCCACATGTTATCTACTGTACTGTAGGACCGAAGACCTGAACCTGACTCATCACAAAATATCAGCTTTGATCTTCTCCGATAACACTAATAAAACCTCTAGATCAACAGAAAGGCTGTTTTTGACAGGGCCTGTTTCAGGTTTGAGTTGGTCAGTCACTTTTCTCAAACCTGTCAGATATATGGAATCAGGTTCCAACAGGTTTATTTAGTCTATTTATAAAAACATGAAGTTGTGTACTCACTGCTCCTCCGTTTAGTATCATGGTCATCTCAGTCGGCTGGTAGACGTTACTTCTGAACGGTGCGCTGGGTCTGGCCCCTGTGTTGCCATTATGATGGCTACCACTTCTCAACCCTACAACACAGAAGATGGATGTTAGGATCTATTTAATGTATATTAAATGACATACTGATCTTTGTGCATAATTGTACCTGCAGCATTTTCATCAAACGCGTATCCCTGGCTCTCCACAAACTGCCTGTGTGAAAGTGGGATGTCCTCATCAAGGCTGGCGTCTCTCATGCGTGATGAATTCTGAGATGTGTCAAAATAGTCTGGAGCTGAAGGCTGAGGTGGGGATCGAAGACAGGCATGGGCTTCAGGAGCAGCATGGCACAGCAATAACAACCAACCCTGTGCTACCAGGGCCACAGCCAATGCTGGATCATCCCAGTCCGGAGACTTCTCAAGTACTTTGTTTCCATAGACGTAGAAACCAACCCAAGCCACCCACAGGAGAATGGACAGCAAGCAGGAGACTAGGAGCCACACAACATTACAGTGCCATTGTCGTGCCTTCCCACACAGCGCTAATGTTGCAGTTACAAGGGCAGCCAGCAGAAGTGCCACCACATAGGCACAAGCGAGTGCAAAGTCCAGTGGCTGATACTCGCAAGCCAGGTTACCCTCCCGCAGCACTGTTAGAAACAGCCACTCTGCAGCAATAATAGCTTGTACTGCTGTTAACCCCAGCACTAGTCCAACGAGGGCACACCCGCCCGGGCTACGAGACTCACATGCAAGCTTGCGCAGCCTCAAGCCCTGTGTTAACATGCAGGCAAAGCAGAGGGAGAAAAACAAACCCCAGAGGGCACGTCGCACCACACAGATGCTTTCATTTTGCTCAATAAGGTATGCAAAGCTAAGCCCAAACAGCCCAATAATGCCCATTAACAGTAAGAGAATCGGACCGATGCCACTTCGCCGTGGTGCCTCGGTCACGGAGTGCAGGCGACACAGTAACACCATCACAAGTAAAATGGCAGCGAACACACCGGCCGCTGTTACGACCTCCACCACCACGCCCCAAACAGCACCCAGGTCACACAAGAGAGTGTATGGTCGTGGAGGTCCAAATCTGCAGCCAAACGGGACCGTCGCCTTCTCATCTGCAGACAAACTCACACCCAGGCCAGTGAGAAGCAGGAACACCACATCAAATAATGACATCTGAGAAAGAGAGGAAACCGAAATTAGTCCAGTTTGCTTTTAAAATATACAGTGGCCCAAAAATTATTTTGGTTGCTTAAGTCCCATTTAAAGCGTGGATGTCAATGCATTATATGAAATATTACTAATTAATGAATGATTGTTTTTTTATTACAGAACTTTATACCATTTTTAATGTTTTGCAGGTCTCCTACAATATGTTTACGCGCATCCAAGGTCAAATAACAATTGACTTTTCTTGTAATCTTGTAATTTTCTTGTTTCTCAAATAGTCTTAAATGATTCATTCAAATCTTCAGTCTCTCCAAAGACCTCAACAAAACTACTCTACTCTGATTGGTCAGATGGCTCAGTCTGTTGAGATTGTCTACTGTTTGCAACACGTGTTGGACACAGAGTGGCCATTCAGCTCCGAAGGCTTCCTTAATCCTTAGCGATTGAAAACACCGCAAAGCACAGTAACAGTGGCGTTGTTAACCATATCAATTTGAGCCTGTCTGATGATGAAACATTGGAAGAACTAGTTGATCAATCCAAACCTCCTTTGCAAGGACCGCTTGAACAGGGCATTTGTCTTCGATTGTGGTACATTTATAGACATCGTAACTGTGCTATTCCTCTACATTCGCATTAACAAGTGTATGTCCATCAACAAACCAGTGTGTGGGAACTCCATCAGAATGCCACAGCTAAATAGTAATCTCTTATGGTAATTATCAAAAATGGTACATATGTAATGTGAGTTAGCCATGTGAAGCAGTCGTCAGTAAGAGGACGGGAAGGTTAGTGTTTTACTGCTGTTTTTCATCGTAAAAAATGTATTTTAACCACTGACTCTTCACGTACTGATCCCTTGGAATTGTAAACATTGCAAATCTACTTTCCCGCTGTAGAAATCATCACAACACGAACCACAAACTAAAGTGTTTGAGTGTGGGTCAGAGTAGACATTGTTTGCAGGAAGCCAATTAAAATGATTATGCAAATCTGTTATGGATCTATGAAGAGAAGTTTTGTAACTGAAACAGGAATTGCTGTATAACTGATGGATTTGGGTCAGATTTTCTGTAAATTTGGACTCTTTTTTTGACTTAAATATAAATCACAGAAGTAAAAGAAACTAGGAATAAGGGAACATTTTGCAGAAGATACATTAAAATGGCAGAACATTTTAAAGTTTAACATTGAGAAAACGTCAACCATATTTAAACAATAGCACTTAGCAATTAAAATGATGTTGCTAAAATTTCTCATGTTAAACAGAATCTGGAGAATTCTGATGGTGCCGGACACATTATTGGTCAATCAGAGCTTAGGTCCAAGATTAAGAATACACCATTATTTACATGTAAAATGTTTTATTTATTTAACAACAAAATTACACCAGTGAAAGTCAACTTCTCTTGTATGATCACTTCTTCCCTCAGATAGGGGTGTTCCAATTAAAATTAGACTCCCTTTACTTTATATCAAAACAAGATCAAGAGTACAAGACTGCAGTCGTAACTGCACACTTTTCTCTTTTTATACTGCAAGCCTTAAACTCCAACAATTCACTTCTGACTTGACTGCTCAAACATTTGTCCAGTTTGGAGATGAGATTACCTTGAAATAATTATCATTTTCAAAATCACTATTTAAAGAGGGAAAAGCCACAGGTTACAAATTTTAAAGGAGGGAAAAGTTATTAGTTACAGCCAAATAAAAATGGTTGAATATTATTTTAGAGTTGAACAAATTAGGGTAACCATGGCAAATGATTTCACTTAACAATGTAAAAGATTAAACAGGAAAAGCAGGAATGGAGGCATGTAAAATTACATTTTACATGTGGTGTGTTGTGTGTTTGGGGAATCTGGATACTCATGCCCCATGTTGTGTCTTGTTGTGAGTGTATGATGGGGGTCCTTTCATGTTTCTGTTTGAACACAGGGCCTCTGACCTTGTTTCATTGGCTGTGTGCTTGTCTTATGTTCATTGTGTGGTCTAGTGTGTTTGTTGAACACATGGTTTGTGATTTATATATATATTATATATATATATATAGATAGATAGATGTACCAGATTTGAAAGTAAGCAGAAACTAGTAAAAGCAAAATGCCTTTTTTGCCAAGAAGGTTGAATTGAATTGAAGCTGAGTGAGTGATTTGGGGAGACTGGCTATTGGTACCAAGTGATTTATTATTTATTATTATTATTATTACACAACACTGCAGTGAATGTTTGCTGGATGCTGGAGGTGTTATTGGCAGGGCCAGAAAACACGTCAGCAGCGTCGTGAAGTGATATGATGGACACTTTAGTATCCCACGAGGCCACAGGAGAGTTCTGAATGACAGTGATGCTGGAAGGACATGTGACAATGACAACATGCCGAATGTAGTACGTCCAGATTACATTCATACTATACACATTCATACTGTATACAACATACTCTTTCTGCAGTCATAATTACGTATTACATTAGTAATTACTTATTCAAAAAAGTACTGAAGAGAGTATGTTATTTCAGACACAGCCTTTATCTGGGCCGTCCAATTCCTGGTTCAGGTGAGTTTAATCAGGGTTGGAGCTAAACTCTCCAGGAACAGGTCTGGACACCCCTGGCCTATGCTTTATGTTCACTTCTGGGAATTCACCAGCATTGTGGGTAATGTAGTTCCACACACGCTATTACTCAACATCATTACAGCTACTTAATCATTACTCTCTTCACTGTTATTTATGTGTTGGACCTTCATAGACTACATGTACACTTACTTTAATAAGCAGTACAATAAGACAACATTGTAGCAATTATTACAAAAGTGAAATTATACATAATTATAGTTAATTTATAATCTATTACAATTATTTATATCAGCTGCCAGAAGTAACAGTTGCAGAATTAATATTACAATCTGTTCATCCAGCAAACGTCATTCTTAATCATCTATCAGTTCTAAAAACAAAGGTCCCGAAAATGTGGTACAGTCCACAGAACTTTAAATGTTTTATGGATTAATATAATAACAGCCAATAACTGTAACAGCTTACCTTAGTATAAGATATATTCAGTTGTAATTGCCTTGAATATTATGGTCTAAGAGATGGACCCTGCACAGCCAGAAAAAAAGAAAAAGTTTTAGTATTCACATATTTCATGTTACAAACACATGAAAGAAACGATCTCTAAATGAAACAGTTTTGGAGGATTCAAACTGCGTGGTTATGGCACTGGTAGTCACTCCTATGAGCAATGGGAAGACCGCTCAAACACTGATTATTTATAGTGCACATGCTCAGTGCTTTATTAATAACCTGTAACAATATACAGCACGTCTCATTTGAATAAATTGATAAATAGTCCTCCACAACTCTTAATATTACACTGCAATCCCCATCACAAAACTGGACAATGAGTATAAAATCACGTTAATCTCTCAACTAAGACTGTTGTGTTTGGTGTTAAATATACATTACTAACACTACCAGTCAAAAGTTCTTGAACAGGAAGATTTTTAATGTGTGTTTTTTTAGATTATTCTCTTTTGATGCAAGTTGAATTAAATAAATCCAAAATGAGCAGAAGCAGTAATATATACTGCTTT
Source organism: Carassius carassius (assembly GCF_963082965.1). Classification (NCBI taxonomy): domain Eukaryota; kingdom Metazoa; phylum Chordata; class Actinopteri; order Cypriniformes; family Cyprinidae; genus Carassius; species Carassius carassius. The sequence continues at coordinate 3,454,905 of NC_081763.1, forward strand.
CTATTTGAATATGTTTTAAATTATAATGAATTGCTGATTTCAAAGCTGATTTTTCAGCACCATTACTCCAGTCTTCAGTGTCACATGATCGGATGATGACACATACACACATATGTTACCAAGACTGACACTGCGTCCCAAACGGGATAAAGGTATCTATGTAGGGCTCTTCAGAGTGAGAACAATCATGGCCGCCGTAATGAAGAGTCATTCCAAACCAGAGTACACAGAACCGGCCTCTTGAAAGAGCTCTTTGTAATTAAGGATTTTGGGAGGTACAACTGATGGACACTTCGCACCCATGATTCGTTGCGCAGGTTTAATTGTGTGATGAAGGCCCCTCTTTACTCTTTGGTCCCCTACACCATTCATCCCTTCAAACTCTCACTCTGGAGGGTAGACGATTAGAAGAAACCAAGCAACTTCAGGACGTTGGTTTCTGAACGAATCGGTTCAATGACTGACTTATTAAAAGGCAGAGACTGTTGGTGAAAATACTCACCACACAATGTTGGCCAGGCTTCTTTGCTGTGTGTTGCAAGCTGTTGTGAATGTGTTGTCAAATGAGGACGCTTCTGGGGACAGATCAAGTCGAAAGACAATAGTGGGCCATAAACCCAGTATACCATAAACAGACGTCTGGTCACCCTAACACCAGTGGACACAGCCTTATTTTAACAAGTTTGTTTGTCCAAAAAACTTTTTACTGAAACTAAGTGTTTATGGTACAATGACCTGACATGTGTCAAAAGATCAAGTAAAATAAGATTTCTCAGTGTATCACCCCTTTAAAACAAGGCAGATAAATCAAATCAATAAAACCACACACACACATAAAAGTAACTAAATACATCTTGCGACTTGATTTAAAAGTATAATTCACCTGAGCTTTGACAACAGCGCCTGCTACTTTGGAAAAAACACAGATAAAACAGTGATATGTTTGTTTCAGTGTTCCTCTTGCATGTGTGTCAGGAGTGATTGTGCAGTGATTGCCATGGAAACAGCAGAGACAGAAAGAGATGTGGGGGGTGTTCGGCCATCCCTCAGTGCTCGAACACACACTCGTCACGCTCTGCCGGAGAACTAAACCTTGTACTCTCAGGACTTCTGTGAGGAACGAGAGGAACGGTGCTTCGCGTCAATACGTTTTCATTGTCTGTGTTGCAGAAATAGAGATAAAGCAACAATGTAGTGATGTTTGTTGCAGTCTGTTGTGATTAAAAAAAGAGAAGTTTTGATCACATTCAAAGTGGACAGTCAAACTGCTTGGGACTACAGCGTCAGCATCCAACCATGAAATATCACACATCTCTTAAGCATTTCTCATTCATTCTCTTGGAAGAAATCACACGTGGATGGGTGCGATGAAAGCTCCTGCGACAGGCTTGTGAAAGCACCCCCATCCAGTCCGCTCCCACTCTTTTGTGCTGCTTTCGACGACTCCTGTTACATAACAAGGATCCAGCTCTCACCAGTTCTGCTGCATGGCTGGCACTGAGGCTTCATCATGCAAGACCCTGCTTTTATAACTAAAACCCAAATTGGCCTGATATGTCAATTCAAAAGGTGGTTAGGTGTTAAAATATTCACTTGCAATGAAACTGTCCGTTTGCATGACTTTTAAGCAGTGTATTTCTCAGTTATTAGCAATATAATATCTTTGAACAAGAATGATTCTGTTGCTTGATTAAAAGGCAGAAATTAGGGACGCAGTGCACCAATCATGATTTTTTATGGCTGATTCCAATTGTTTTACAAGCTAAAGATTCCAATAGTCCATTTTAAAAGCCTATGCTTATTTGCTGCATTACAAATTACAGTTATTTTTTTTCTCTGACAGCAGGTGGCGCTTATGGAATAGCAGCAATATAGTGTTTGCTTGGTTATCACAAAGCAGGTCTATGCAGAGAAAATGTCAAATCTTTTCTGAAGACAGTCAGTTCCCTTCAGAGATATATTCGTATAAAATATTTAGAACTTTCTTCCAATGTTTTGCGCATCGCAAACAGTGATCTTGCTCTGACTGGTACAGTGTTTTCTCTGTTAGCGCATCTGTTCTCCGTCCCATCTCTGAACCCTGTTGACATCCGGTTTACACACTTCCTAGTATTTTCACACAAGTCAAATTTTGGGAAATGACAGTGTAATTTGTGAGCAAGTTCGAAACAGAGATTGTTCAAAATAAAACAAAAAAACATTAATTTACCACACATACTGAAAGAATACAGTTATTTTTTTTGACAAAAGTTTTAACAAAACCTTTGACCTATGAAACATTAAACTGTCCAGTTGCTAAAATGGCTCTTACATTTTTTGTTGACTCACAAACTGCCATGTTCTGCATGCATGTAATGTTCAACTGTTCATCAACCCCTATCCTGAACTTCAGCTTGCACTAACGTTTCAAATATTGCCAAAACTATTTGGCCCTGTCAAGGCTTCATCTAGACCAATGATCTGATTCAGGTCTTTAGTGGAGTCAAAGACCTGAGATGTGTGTGTCAGACAAGGGAGACATGCTAAATGTGTAGAGGAGGAGGCTCCAGGAACGCGGTTGGGAACTGAGGCATGGGCGTCACAAAATTTGGAATGGCGATTTGCACAAATACTTTTCTATTGCTCATTTGAATGTCGCATCAATTACATCTTCAATTAAGCTTATATGTTAAGCTCACTTTACACCAGCAACAAAGCGACATGATCACACTGACTTTCACTGAAGAGCTGTTCAGGAATGCAACAACATTGAGAAAAGCTACCTGTAGGAGCGACTACCAATGGAGTGCATGTGACCCGTCTCCTGTCAGATAATGCATTGCTATACACTCAGCATATGTGGTTGTATAAACAAAACTTTTTATTTTAAATCAAGGCTGATCACCACAAACAAACTGTTCCTGTGGAAACGATTCAGGCAACCTAAAAGCTGTTTTATCCTCTGAGGCTTTGATCTGAAGCGTCTAGTTTGTGCAGCGGTCGCACGCATCCGTAAACTAAACCGTTTATTCTCACACTGTAATAGTATTTATAGCTCCTAACAGGTTGTGACTGAGAAGTGATTACCTCGAAATGTGCGCCAGTTTTCCCTATTGCTCTTGTGCCAGTGATTGTCCGTCTGCGTGCCGTAGGTGGCTGACCCCTGACCCCTGCTCTATACGATTACAGCTCCAGCACTAGACAGTGGTAGAGAATCTGAGAGCGCGTGGCACATAACCTATGGTAGCTGTGATGGAAAGAGCACAAGTTTTCACTGCCCTATAGAAATGACTGGATTGCTCATAGTGTACACAATATACATTAAATACTGTAACTTAAGCCTCTAATCTAATCTAAATCTAATTTTACCATTCAACTTGCTCAGAGCAACAGTATTAAATGCTGTGAAATAAGGCTTCATATCTTTAAAGCGCTATGCACTCAGTCTTATGTCTGTGAATAACTTGAAGCACATTTGATTATTTCCTGATTGATTTGTATTGATTAACATCCTGTTCAGTCTCTTGGAAGCAGTGATTTTTAAAAAGCTACAGAACAGTGCAAGTTATGACTTAACTAGCATGATATGTATATTTCTAAATCCTTCTATTGATAAACAGTTTATCAAGAGTAACTAAGAATGTCATGGCAATAGTGTGTCTGTGAAAGTTGTTTTCGGGTATAAATTGCAATATACAGTTATAATAATTAGCCTAGTAAGAAGGCTATACTGTATTTCATATACTTTGTTGGCTAGGGTTGGGTATCGTTTGATTTGATTCTTATCGATTCCCAGTTTAGACTGTATCATAGTACTGAGACTGCTCTTCTTAGAGTTACAAATGATCTGCTCTTATCATCTGATCGTGGGTGTATCTCTCTATTAGTTTTATTGGATCTTAGTGCTGCGTTTGACACAATTGACCACAACATTCTTTTGCATAGACTTGAATACTTTGTTGGCATCAGTGGAAGTGCATTAGCATGGTTTAAATCGTACTTATATGACCGCCATCAGTTCGTAGCAGTGAATGAAGATGTATCCTATCGATCACAAGTGCAGTATGGAGTACCTCAAGGCTCAGTACTAGGGCCGCTACTCTTCACGCTTTATATGTTACCCTTGGGAGATATCATCAGGAAACATGGTGTTAGCTTTCACTGTTATGCTGATGATACTCAGCTCTATATTTCTTCGCAGCCCGGTGAAACACACCAATTTGAAAAACTAATGGATTGCATAGTCGATATAAAAAACTGGATGACGAGTAATTTCTTACTGCTAAATTCTGAAAAAACCGAGGTGTTAATTATAGGACCTAAAAACTCTGCTTGTAATAACCTAGAACACTGTCTAAGACTTGATGGTTGCTCTGTCAATTCTTCGTCATCAGTTAGGAACCTAGGTGTGCTACTTGATCGCAATCTTTCCTTAGAAAGCCACGTTTCTAGCATTTGTAAAACTGCATTTTTCCATCTCAAAAATATATCTAAATTACGGCCTATGCTCTCAATGTCAAATGCAGAAATGTTAATCCATGCATTTATGACCTCAAGGTTAGATTATTGTAATGCTTTATTGGGTGGTTGTTCTGCACGCTTAGTAAACAAACTACAGCTAGTCCAAAATGCAGCAGCAAGAGTTCTTACTAGAACCAGGAAGTATGACCATATTAGCCCGGTCCTGTCAACACTGCACTGGCTCCCTATCAAGCATCGCATAGATTTTAAAATATTGCTTATTACTTATAAAGCCCTGAATGGTTTAGCACCTCAGTATTTGAATGAGCTCCTTTTACATTATAATCCTCTACGTCCGCTACGTTCTCAAAACTCAGGCAATTTGATAATACCTAGAATATCAAAATCAACTGCGGGCGGCAGATCCTTTTCCTATTTGGCTCCCAAACTCTGGAATAACCTACCTAACATTGTTCGGGAGGCAGACACACTCTTGCAGTTTAAATCTAGATTAAAGACCCATCTCTTTAACCTGGCTTACACATAACATACTAATATGCTTTTATTATCCAAATCCGTTAAAGGATTTTTAGGCTGCATTAATTAGGTAAACCGGAACCGGAAACACTTCCCATAACACCCTATGTACTTGCTACATCATTAGAAGAATGGCATCTACGCTAATATTTGTCTGTTTCTCTCTTGTTCCGAGGTCACCGTGGCCACCAGATCCAGTCTGTGTCCAGATCAGAGGGTCACTGCAGTCACCCGGATCCAGTACGTATCCAGACCAGATGCTGGATCAGAAAGGACCTCTACATCCCTGAAAGACAGCGGAGACCAGGACAACTAGAGCCCCAGATACAGATCCCCTGTAAAGACCTTGTCTCAGAGGAGCACCAGGACAAGACCACAGGAAACAGATGATTCTTCTGCACAATCTGACTTTGCTGCAGCCTGGAATTGAACTACTGGTTTCGTCTGGTCAGAGGAGAACTGGCCCCCCAACTGAGCCTGGTTTCTCCCAAGGTTTTTTTCTCCATTCTGTCACCGATGGAGTTTCGGTTCCTTGCCGCTGTCGCCTCTGGCTTGCTTAGTTGGGGACACTTCATCTACAGCGATATCGTTGACTTGATTGCAAATAAATGCACAGACACTATTTAACTGAACAGAGATGACATAACTGAATCCAATGATGAACTGCCTTTAACTATCATTTTTGCATTATTGACACTGTTTTCCTAATGAATGTTGTTCAGTTGCTTTGACGCAATGTATTTTGTTTAAAGCACTATATAAATAAATAAAGGTGACATTCCAGTGCGGTTTAAAAAATTAATTCAAACATTTAGATGAAGCATATTCTTTCTCTCAATATTTGCAAAACATTTAGTTGCAGCTGAATACCATGAAAAAAAATCAGCAGACTACTTAAAAACTGGACTTAATAAGAGCTGTGTGCACAATACGGTTGAGATTTGTTTATATTTTTATTCATAAGTGACTTTATTCTTGAAATTTTAGAAAAGATAAAGATCAAATTACTTTCAGAAGGTGATTTACTCCATTTTGATCGCTACCTTTCACATCAGTGTTTATATCCAAACTACAAACTTTCATCCCCCTACTTCTGTGAATGATTGGAACAGAAATAAAGATACTGTGTGTCTGAAAAGAGAAGCGGTTTCTTAAGGTCAACGGCGACACCAACGCAGATCTGATTATCCACATCCCACAGGGACGAACAGAGAGTTGATCTCACTGTTGTGATTGCACGTCAAAGGTTTGTCATTTAGGGAAGGTCACGTTGGTGTTTGAATAGTGTTCGTGATCTTTAAAGGGTTATTTCACACAAAAATAAAAATTCTGTCATTAATTACTCATGTTAGGGAGCGTTCTATTAATCGTGCAGCCCTAACATGGGAGCAGTGGCGGCTCCTGCCAATTCTCTCAGGGGGGCAAATGTTTGCATTATTAATGAGGATAAGTCACCCATTCAATTGATAAATTAATGGCTACTTAAAGATGTAAAGGGAACTGAACTACTATAGTATTAATTAAAAAGAAACTGACATTGAGAATCAATCTCTTGCTCTCCTTATGTTTCTACAACCCCTGTCAAAAAGTATGGAATCACCCCTCTGTTCATTCAAGATGTTCATTCAAATGTTTAATTGTGTAGAGCAAAAACCAAGCACATATATGCCACAAAACAATTTTCACTCAACAAAACAATATTCTGGCTGTAAAAAACACTTAAAACAACAAAGAAAGATAACTATAGTCAATTACAACTGTTTTTACAGATCAAACAGAGAAAAAAAAATATGGAATCACAAATCTGAGGAAAATTATATGGAATCACCATGCACTTTGCATTTCTAAAACAAACACCTGTATCTGATTACAACTGCCAATTAGTCTGCAGTTAAAAACGAGTGCTTGCACTCATTAGTGATGTGTTGAACCAAGATGATTGACATAACTCATGGCTCCAACACGAGAGATGTCAGTTGAAACAAAGGAGAGGATTATCAAACTTCTCAAAGAAGGTAAATCTTCACGGAATATTGCAAAAGATGTTGGTTGTTCCCAGTCAGCTGTGTCTAAAATCTGGACCAAGTACAAATCAAATGGAAAGGTTGTAAAAGGGAAGCGTACTGGTAGACCAAGAAAGACATCAAAGCGCCAAGACAGAAAACTTAAAGCAAATGCATTGAAAACAGAAAATGCACAACAAAACAAATGAGGAACAAATGGGCAGAAAGTGGAGTTCATGTCTGTGACCGGACTGTAAGCAATCGCCTAAAAGAAATGGGATTTACATACAGAAAAGCCAAACGAAAACCATCATTAACATCTAAACAGAAAAAAACAAGGTTTCAGTGGGCTAAAGAAAGACAATCTTGTGGCGCTTTTCCATTACCAGTACCAGCTCGACTCGCCTCGGCTCGGCTCGCTTTTCGCTCCGTTTTCCATTGCAGATAGTACCTCCACAATAGTACCTGGTTGTCATAGCGACGCTGCAGGAAACTGCCGTGACGTAATCTTCTACGCGACACACACCCGCTACCCACACACACAGGACAATGGAGGAAATCGAGTGCATGTTGTTTTTGATCCTCGGGATGTGGCTGTTTCTCACAGCAAGAAGACAAACGTTGTTTCAGGAGAGGCCGAGGGCAGCAAAACGAAACACTGCTGAAAAAAACAGGAGTGTAATGATGACGCAGTGAATAGTGACGATTCTCTCTGACCAATCAGCAGTCTGCTGTGTTTTCACGTCACATTATAGTATCGCCTCAGCTCGCTTGGAACCTCGCCGGAGGTGGTACGAAAAAAAGTACCTGGAAGCCGGTACAGGTACAACTTTTACACAGTGGAAAACCAAACAGCGCCGATTAGAGCTGGTACTGTGTAGTGGAAAAGCGCCATTGGACTGTGGATGACTGGATGAGAGTTATATTCAGTGATGAATCACGAATCTGCATTGGGCAGGGTGATGATGCTGGAACTTTTGTTTGGTGCCGTTCCAATGAAATTTATAAAGACAACTGCCTGAAGAAAACATGCAAATTTCCACAATCATTAATGATATGGGGTTGTATGTCAGGTAAAGGTATGGGAGAGATGACAGTCATTACATCTTCTATAAATGCACAAGTTTATGTTGAGATTTTGGACACGTTTCTTATTCCATCAATTGAAAGGATGTTTGGTGATGGTAGCATCATTTTTCAGGATGATAATGCATCGTTGCCATAGGGCAAAATCTGTGAAAACATTTCTACAGGAAAGACATATAATGTCAATGGCATGGCCTGCAAATAGTCCGGACCTCAATCCAATTGAAAATCTGTGGTGGAAATTAAAGAAAATGGTCCACGACAAGGCTCCAACCTGCAAAGCTGATCTGGCAACTGCAATAAGACAAAGCTGGAGACAGATTGATGAAGTATACTGTTTGTCATTAGTTAAATCCATGCCTCAGAGAATTCAAGCTGTTATAAAAGCCAGAGGTGGTGCAACAAAGTACTAGTAGTGTTTTTATTTGGTGATTCCATATAATATTCCTCAGATTTGTGTGATTCCATATTTTTTTCCTCTGTTTGATTTGTAAAAACAGTTGTAATTGACTATAGTTATCTTTCTTTGTTGTTTTTTTAAGTGTTTTTTACAGCCAGAATATTGTTTTGTTGAGTGAAAATTGTTTTGTGGCATATATGTGCTTGGTTTTTGCTCTACACAATTAAACATTTGAATTAGGGCTGGGATAAATGATTATTTTTTAAATGATTAATCTAGCGATTATTTTTTTAATGCATCGATTAATCTAACGATTAATTTTTCCAGACCGATTTGATTTCGATTATCTCCCCATTAATTGACTACTAACAATTTATACATGTTGATTTACATATCTGAATGAAAAAAACATCAATTCCTTAACATTGCAATATATGTTTATTGCTCTTAAAATGACAAAATAAAAGACTAAGAATGCATTACTTTGCATTTGTATAGAGATAGCATTCAATAAAACCTTGAAGCCTTGAAAACACATAGCTTACTGAAACAAGCTTACTGAACACATAGGGCCTAGCTTACTGAAAAAAGAAGTTCTTTCAGATGAAAATAACAACAACTTGATGTCTAGCATTCAATAAAAAAGGTCACCCAAAATACTTGTTTAGAGCAATTGAAAGAATACAGTAACCAATGTAAACTTTAGGGCTTTAAGCTAATACAGAGAGTGCTTTTACAAAAAATAAAAATGAACAGTGGGAGCCAGCAGCCTGTCATGGAGAAAAAAAATATCTCCGAATGCTCCACATGAAACTTTGGCGTTCCGCCCTTTTTCTGTCGTGTCTAATGATTTTGGTTAATATGCACGAGGGAGAGAGAGAAAGAGAGAGAGAGAGAGAGAGAGAGAGAGAGAGAGAGAGAGAGAGAGAGAGCGCTCGTGTAGTTTGAAGACTGTGAGTGCGCGAGCGAAATTTTGGTGTTTCGCCCTTTTTCTATCGTGTCTAATGATTTTGGTTAATATGCACGAGGGAGAGAGAGAGAGAGAGAGAGAGCTCGTGTAGTTTGAAGACTGTGAGTGTGCGAGCGAAATTTTGGTGTTTCGCCCTTTTTCTATCGTGTCTAATGATTTTGGTTAATATGCACGAGGGAGAGAGAGAGAGAGAGAGAGGGAGAGAGAGAGAGAGAGAGAGGGAGAGAGAGAGAGCGCGCTCGTGTAGTTTGAAGACTGTGAGTGTGCGAGCGCGCGTGAAATTTTGGTGTTTCGCCCTTTTTCTATCGTGTCTAATGATTTTGGTTAATATGCACGAGGGAGAGAGAGAGAGAGAGAGAGAGCTCGTGTAGTTTGAAGACTGTGAGTGCGCAAGCGCGCGTGAAACTTTGGTGTTTCGCCCTTTTTCTATCGTGTTTAATGATTTTGGTTAATATGCACGAGGGAGAGAGAGAGAGAGAGAGAGAGAGAGGGAGAGAGGTAGAGAGAGAGAGAGAGGGAGGTTTAAGGATACATTTATTCTGTAATTAACAGTTTACAAATCTCACCATTATTACATCATCTTTAAACAATCTTCCAATTATTAAAGAAATAAAACCAACTCTCCATCATGATCAACACCACAAAGAACATTTCCAACAGACCATTTTTCAGTGAAAGCCTGCAAATTATTGATTAATTTATAATAAACATACTCAATTCTGAGGCGGGCTTCTAACATTCCTAGAGAAACCTCATAGACCTCTTTTGACCCTTTGTTCTGAATTTTATTTTTCCTGGAAAGCCATATAGAAAGTTTAGCTACTCCAAAAACAAAATTCATCAAAACATGTTTTTGTTTTTCCTTAACAGAATACTTTGGTCCAAAAATAAATAAAGGAAAAGAAAAACATTCCCCCCAGTTTAAACAACACTGTTTTAACAAATTAAATAAAACCCCCAATCTCCCACAACCACAAAACAAATGCACCAAAGTTTCATCTTGAACACAAAACGGACAATCAACTCCTTGATTAGGATCTAAATGGGCTACATGTTTATTAGTGGCTATAGCTCCATGTACTATTCTCCATTGAAGATCTCCTGTCCGTTTATCAATTGGCATCTTGTACAAAGATCTCCAACATCCTTTCACTGAATGATCAGGACCAAAAAAGTCAAACCACCTTGATGATTTCATTCCTTCAAAAGATCTGCTATGGAGTACTTTCACACACATTATATAAGCTTCCGTCTTACCCAGCTCTTCAAAAGAACTAGTATGTACATTTGTAAAAGAAAGAAAACCATCTTCTAAGCCAATCCGTTCACTCACAGCTGGAAAAATATTAAGACATGGGAAAATATACTCACACCCATCTTCCCACTGATTAACCATATCATGATCTTCAGCAAACTCTCTTAATGACTGTGGCAATGATTCACAAACCTCTACCACAATCCTTTTCATCAATCTTTCAGATCTTATGTTTGCCAAAAGTCCTAATTCAACAAGAGATGAATGCATGGCTTTTAAAAGATGGCCTAACTTTGTACAACCAGCCTCTCTAAGTGCTGAACGCAGGCTACTAGAATTTAAAGTACTTACACAAAAGAATTCATTATAAAATAATGGCTCTTCAAAGATCCACATACCAGGTAGAGCACCTAAATCTCTGGAAACTCTCCAAATTTGCCACGCCTGCAAAACTGAATCATAAAAAGAAGTTAAACCTGTGACTTGTACCTCTTCAAGTTTTAGCAGAAAAAAATGTTTACTATAACCCAACCTCCCTACCTTCTGTAAAAGCAATTTTGCAGTTTCATGCCATCTCAATCCATTTTCATATAAAAATCTTTGTGCAGTTTTAAGTCTAAAAGCCACTATTCGAGAAGATAAATCAACAAGCCCCTGACCTCCCTCACAAAGTGGGAGATATAGAGCAGCAGCCCTAATCCAATGATACCCTGACCAAAAGAAATCCAGAATTATCTTCTGCACACTTGTAATCAATGCCTTTGGTGGATTTGAAACCATAACTTTATGCCAAAGCATAGAAGCAATCAAATTATTGATTACTAAAACACGTCCTCTGTACGACATCTGGGGAAGCAACCATCTCCATTTAGAAATTTTTGCACACACCTTTTCCATTACCCCCTCCCAATTATTTTCTTGAAATTGTTGTGTGCCAAGGAAAACACCCAAAATTTTGATCCCATCACTTCCCCACTTCAAACCACCAGGTAAAACAGGTATCTTTTCCTCTTTCCACTGTCCCACTTTTAAAGCTCCACTTTTATCCCAATTAATTTTTGACGAGGAAGCCTTCTCATAACACTTCAAAGCATTTACCACTGAATGTATATCTGTTTCATTTTTGACAAAAATATTAATATCATCTGCATACGCAGATACAACTAAAGGTGAATCAGTTATACAACCTGGTAAACTAAAACCCGTCAAATGCTTTCTTAAAAAACATAAAAAGGGTTCAATTGATAATGAATACAGCTGTCCCGAAATAGGGCAGCCTTGTCTTATTCCCCTTTTTACTGGTATTGGTCGACTAAGGCCCCCTCCCACCTTGACCATACAGGAAGCATTATTATAAAGAAGACTCACCCAAGCTATAATTTTTTCTCCAAAACCAAAAGCTTTGAAAACTGAAAATAGAAAATTATGATCTATTCTATCGAAGGCTTTCTCTTTGTCTAGGGATAAAATTCCAACACTTTCATTATATACATTACACACATCCATCACATCTCTCATTAAAAACAAATTGTCCATTATAGTCCGATCTGGAATGCAATAGGTCTGATCCATATGTACAAGTAAACCAATGTAAGGCTTTAACCTATTAGACAAGGCTCTAGAGAGCACTTTATAATCGGTACACAAAAGAGCAACAGGTCTCCAATTCTTAAGTTCAGTTAAATCTCCATTTTTAGGAAGTAATGTGAGAACAGCCTTTCTACAGGAGGCTGGGAGTACATTTTCATCATACGAACTCCTTAAAACCTCATGTAAATCAGAACCAATAACCTTCCAAAAGTGTTAATAAAAATCAATAGTGAGTCCATCTACTCCAGGTGCACGCCCAGATGCCAGCTGATTTACCGCAGTTGTGAGTTCTTCCAAGCTTTATTCTTTATACAGTTCCACTTGTTCTGGTTCACACAGTTGAGGAAGACCTTCTAAAAGCTCCTGGACACATTTCTCATCACATTGTTCCTTCTCATACAACTTGGTATAGAAGTCCACAGTGCATCTCCTCATTTCCACTCCATCTGTTGTTACATGACCATCTAAACATCTTAAACATGTCATACGCTGGTCTTTCACAAAAGTTTTCTCCAAGTTGAAAAAGAAAGTACTTGAGGCATCCATATCTTTTAACTGAATATATCGTGACCTCGCAAGTGCTCCTTTCACTTTTTCTTGTAACAAGGATTTCAACTCCAACCTTTTTGTTTGCAGATCATTATTTCCAGTCTCCTCATCATTTAAAAAATTATTTTCAATTCGTCTTATGGCCCGCTCCACCTCCTCTATGGCCTGTTTTAACATCACAGAAGAAAAAAAAGGTATACTGTTGACAAAAAAATTCTAATTTGAGCCTTTCCAATCTCCCACCACTGATTTAAAGACTCGAAAGAATGTTTTTTTACTTTCCACTTCTACCAGAAAATCTTAAAGTTCTCACAAAAAACATCATCCTGAAGTAGTTTGTTATTAAAATGCCACTGAGATCTATTTGCTTCTTGCTTTAAAAGAAGTGTTATTATAATAAGATGATGATCAGAGAACCCGACTGGTCTAATAGAGCTATCAGTTCATTTAGATCTAAGCTCTTGTGACATATAAAATCTATCCAATCTGGCTGCACTCACCCTTCCATCCACAACTTTCACCCATGTATATTGTTTTACATTTGGAAAAGTAATTCTCCATGCGTCTACCAAATCAAAATGAAGCAATAACTTTTTTAGGTTTTTACTGGATTGCAAATGAGGCTCTTCACTAAGCCTATCAATGTTAAAATCCACAGTACAATTCCAGTCTCCACCCAAAATAACAATCACAATCACTTTGTTCAAGACTTTTCTTAATATTACAAAAAAAATCTATTCTTTCAGTCCCAATATTAGGTGCATAAATATTAATAAAACAATAGATTGAACCCTCTATATCAGCTTTGACCATAAAACCTCGACCTTTAACAAACATACAAGAATTTAAGATCTTCACTTTTAAACTTTTAGAGAAAAGCATTTTTTTTTTTTTTTTTTTCCTGGAGAAAAATAACATCTAGTTTATTCAAATGGCCCATCTCCTTTACCAATTCTCTCTTCTGTCTGTCCCGCCCACCATTTATATTTAAAGAGCCTACTGTTAAACTCCCCATAGATAAAAAGAGAGAGAGGAACAGATAAAGAAATAAGAAGACCAGAAAGTGCAACATGCTCAAGACAGAAATCACTTATTTTTTGCTAAAACTTTTTTACCTTTTCTGTTTTTATTTGCCTTGGAGACCTTTTTCAATACAGTAACATGTTTCCTCAATCGATACCGCTTCCTTTCATCTAACAAATCAAAACTAACCGTTTTTTGCAAAATTGCAACCGATCTGATAAAATTTTCTGTGTCTGCAAAAAAGTCATCAACCTTAACCGACTGTCCAAAAGTTTCATCAAGAAAATTATCAATTTCCTCCAATGAATACAGATCTCTCGACCTGTTTAACACATCAGATCCTTCTCCGTCTGACTCATCCTGTTCCATTTCATCAGCATCACTTTCTATTTGATTTTCATCATTTGACACAATTTCTACATCCTTCTGGTTATTTTCAACAACAACAACATCCTGCAGAACTGGCACACTTTTCCCCATGGCTTCACTTACATTCAGTCCTTCTCCTGCATTTTCAACATCTTCTGAACTCCCTCCAACTTTATCAACTGGAACTGAATGCTCTACAAGCACATCATCTTTCTCATTTTCTCTATTAGTCCCTACCATCCGTTCACCTTGAGAAACATAATTACTGCTGGAAGCTATAACTCTTTGTCCTTCAACAACTTCATTCGTTTGTTCAATAGGTCTCTCTACACGTTCCACTTGTTCTCTATGCGGGCAAGCAAGACGCTTGTGTCCTACGTCCCCGCATTCAAAACACTTCATGCTCCCTGAGTTAGCATACACTGTGTAATATCCTCCTCCATGCTTTATTTTGAACGAAACATCCAAAGACTGTGTCGGAGAATCCAAAAACATGAACACTTGCCTCCTAAGTGAGATTACATGTTTTAAACGGCATCTCTACATCCCAGAGTCACAGTCTTAAATCCACTTGCAAATTTTCCAAACCTACGCAATTCCTGTTCAATCAATTCATTAGGGATAAAAGGTGGAACACCTGAAATAACTACTCTCGTTGACGGAACAGATAGCGGCGATACCTGAACAAACGTATCATTAATAAAGACTCCACTTTCAATCAAAACAAAAACCAAACGTTCCTCTTTCAAAAAAACAACGGCAGCTTTATTCATCCGAGATGCATAAGATATATTATCATAGCCAACTTGTTCACCTACCGCTAGCAAAGCCTCTTCCATCGTGACTCCGGGATCCATAATGAAACGAACCCCGTGTCCAATGGACAGCGGCGTCACAGAGGACGCCATTCCCCGCTAACTTTCAAACAATACTAACAGCCCTCCTATTCAGCGTCTTTGAAAAAAGAAAAAACGATAAATGATGTCTTACCTTTTTCATGCGAGTGAAAAAGAGGAAAAAGCTCACCACAGTCGTGTATTAAAAAGTTGTAAAACGCTAGCGCTCCATCCACAACCACTCACTCACGCACGCAAACGGAAACCCGAGAGAGAGAGAGAGAGAGAACGAGAGAGAGAGAGAGCGCTCGTGTAGTTTGAAGACTGTGAGTGCGCGAGCGCGCGTGAAACTTTGGTGTTTCGCCTTTTTCTATCGTGTCTAATGATTTTGGTTAATATTCACGAGGGGGGGCGCTCGTGTAGTTTGAAGACTGTCAATGTCAATGTCACCTTTATTTATATAGCGCTTTAAACAAAATACATTGCGTCAAAGCAGTAGACCGTGCAAGCTCCGAGCTCGCCTTGCTCGACACAACAATCGTGCCGCTCGAGACCGAGCCCTCCCCGAGCGCTGGATTGCAGCAGAAAGAACCCAACCAGCACGGGTCGAACCCCAGTTCTCACCGCGGCCCAGCCTTTCACCCCGGCGTACCGGCCGAGTGGCAGTTTGAGGCCGCTTCCTCTAGCGGCGCAGACCGCGCGACGTTAACCAATACATTTTCAGGCGAAGACGCTAAAAACAGGTTCTTCTTTTTCTTCATTGGATTTTTACGGCAGTTGGCATCCAAAGTGTTGCATCTAAAAGCAGGTTCGTGGCAAAAGTTGGTTAAACGACGTCATGACGCAGTTCCGTCTTCTTCTGCTAGTGTTTTATGGCGGTTTTGGCAAACCAGCGTAAAGGTGCATTACCACCACCTGCTGATCTGGAGTGTGGATTGCGCATAGATTTGGACTACAGATACAAACGTTCCGTCGGACGAAGATGCCAATTAACCACGAAGCAAAGGCATTACATTCGCCTTACCGCGCACGTTTAAACCTCACGGAAATGATACAGACATAAGTTCCATGAAGGAGAAAAAAAAAAAAAAAAAAAAAAAGCTCGTAAGTCTCTGGATAAAAGAGTCTCTGCTAAATGCTTAATTTAATTTTAAATTTTAATTTCTATGCAAGTTTTCTGGTAGGACCAAATCATTTAGGGACCTATTTCACCATTCACAGGTGTGATCACTCAAAATTCATCTAAAACGCATCCGCTATAGTGTTTCAACGCAGGATAGCAAGTGTGAGTAAAATAACTGTCGCCTTTTAAAGTCCACATGAAATCAAAATTGACTATATTTACTTTGTTTGCCTAAATTGATCGTTTTGTGCTGAACAATTCATCCATGCGAGCCAATCCACACAAAAAAAAAAAAACAAAAAAAAAAAAACAATTCTGCCTTTATAATCATTGGAGGACCTTCACTGATGATGTAGGCTTGAGGAATTTGGTGTCTGCTTAATCCATAACCACGCCCCTCAAACTGACACTGACAGTAGACAGGCTGCCTGTGTGTAGCGAGCATTGACAGCGTGTGAAAGGAGAGATGGCAAGGAGGTGCATTTTTGTAAATGATCCTCGGTGTGTTCCTGTTCTCATCTTCCTTTTCCTGCTGAAACTAAATTGTGGTGATTCAGGTGGCGAGTAATCCTCAACAACCGATTGTAAACTTGCATTTAGATCTGCCTCTATTTTTCGAATTAAACACCTACTTATCTAGATCCAATCAGGTGCTAGTTGGAAAATAAGCCACGCCCACTACTTTCCTCATTTATTATTCCGTTTCTCTTGGAAATACGTCACAACACTGGAGAAAAGTCGTTTGCAACTTCCGTTTCACGGGGACTTTAAGGACCGTAATACGAAAAAACTGGCAAGTAAACATCTTTAGAAACCACTTGGAAGCGAATAGCACATAACTGCCATTAACCCATTTGCTTGCAAGCATCGCCAACCGCCCCAGTTTATTATCGTTCATTTTCACAGCACGTTAAACATCACTCCCTTACTTGATCTGGATAAACCCGGCATCAATTGAAAGCCAATTGACCAATATTTCGATAAAACATCATTTCAGTGACAGTTATTAAGTAATTATGTCAGGAAAACGATTCCTATTCCTGAACGGTAAACGTCGAAGTGTTAGCTCGTGGACAAATGTTGATCATGGATCTAGTCAGAAAGAATCATGAGCAGAAACATCTTTATTTTGGGTATGTAATTTCTGTCTCCATGTCAAAAATGGGGGGTGACTGGTAAGGGGTTAATGTTATTGCTGTAATCATGTCTTTTGGTACAACGTCTTACAAGACTAAACATGCTTCATCGTTTCCAAAAGCCTCTGTTTCCACAGTCCATACTACAACGTGAAAACAGCGTTCCAAACGTATCCGCTCGGGAAACCGTCTAAAGAGCCCGGAGGCCAAACGAGAGGAAAGATGCTTTTCCAACAGGAACCTAATAATGTGGACAAGGCTTGAGGAATTGTCAAATCAGGCAACCAATTGCTGAGCTGGTGACACAGTAGGCTACCCATTCATTTTTAGCTTGCCCCATCAAAGCAGCCGAAGCAAGTAGCCTTGCACGTACCTCCTCACTGCCGCAGCAGTGTCTGCCCTCGCAGGGGCCTTTCCTATACCTCCTCACTGCCGCAGCAGTTACTGCTCCCGCAGGAGCCTTACCTGTACCTCATCACTGCCGCAGCAGCGTCTGCTCCCGCAGGAGCCTTTCCCGTATCTCCCCACTGCCGCAGCAGTGTCTGCTCCCGCAGGAGCCTTTCCTATACCTCCTCACTGCCGCAGCAGTGTCTGCTCCCGCAGGAGCCTTTCCCGTATCTCTCCACTGCCGCAGCAGTGTCTGCTCCCGCAGGAGCCTTTCCTATACCTCCCCACTGCCGCAGCAGCGTCTGCTCCCGCAGGAGCCTTTCCCGTATTTCCCCACTGCCGCAGCAGTGTCTGCTCCCGCAGGAGCCTTTCCTATACCTCCTCACTGCCGCAGCAGTGTCCGCTTCCGCAGGAGCCTTTCCTGTACCTCCCCACTGCCGCAGTAGTGTCCGCTCCCGCAGGAGCCTTTCCTGTACCTCCTCACTGCCGCAGCAGTGTCTGCTCCCGCAGGAGCCTTTCCTATACCTCCTCACTGCCGCAGCAGTGTCTGCTCCCGCAGGAGCCTTTCCTATACCTCCCCACTGCCGCAGCAGTGTCTGCTCCCGCAGGAGCCTTTCCTATACCTCCTCACTGCCGCAGCAGTATCTGCTCCCGCAGGAGCCTTTCCTATACCTCCTCACTGCCGCAGCAGTATCTGCTCCTGCAGGAGCCTTTCCCGTATCTCCCCACTGCCACAGCAGCGTCTGTTCACACGCAAAAAAAAAATTATTAATAATAATAATAATTTCCGCTTCTAGGTATGCCAGGCATCCTAGGTTGCGGTGACAGCATCATGTATCGACAATAGCCAAGACGATATTAGGCCCATTCTCCAATCAACGTTTTTTTTTTAATTATAATTATCAGGCGGCCTACCATAATTCGGCTATCAAACCGCTCCGTTATCCCATCTCAGCACTGCACTTCACGCTCGCCCGTGCTCTCAAAGGATGACGTGAGCCTGCAGGTGGCAAAGAAGTCTCCATCCACAAATAGACATGCATCGTTTGCAGATATAAGGTATTCCATCGTACTTTAACAGGTAAATCCGATACGTGCCACATTTTAAAGGAGCTCTCACTAACGGAGTTTAATGCCACAGTTACATTAGAATGCATCTCATTCTGGTCTCAGGGGCGGCGCGTCGGTCCCATCATGAGGCATGTGGTCCGGAGCGCGTATGACCAAGGCATCATTTCAACTGAACTCACTCCAAATATATGAACTTACCGGTTTTTGAATACCTTATATTTAAGGCATTTGTTTACGTCCATATTAGGGTTAAATCGTTGGACTTTAAATGGAATCTACTATAGTTTAAAAAATAAATAAATAAATAAAATAAAAAATAAAATAAAATAAAAAATACTTATGAAAAATAATTTCACTGGACAAGCGAGATGACAATAGTGCCGACTACATGAACTAGTAGTTTTAAATATAGTATTTTATATTTAATGCCAGTTTATCAGTACGTCCAAAAAATATATATATTTTTTTCGATTATTGGTGATTCCATAGGCTTTTTCGTGCACCTGCATGGTTAAAATGGCAAATAGTAAGCTCAGACAAGTATAAAGAATCTTTCTCTTAATCCACCCATGCACGATTACATCGTCGATATGTACCATCGATCTCATGTGCTGACAATATGACAATACGACAACATCGCTGATACACGGCACCTATTTGGGGTACACTGGCACAGGAAAGCCTATTTATTTTTGCACGCTTAATTTCGAATACAATGACTGCAACAAGATTTTTCGGACTCATTATCGGAAGCAGCTTATTGGATTTGCTAAACAATTATTCAAGTAAGCCTCACAGCGTCTACCCTCGTAGACAACCAAATCGTCCTCAGTATCGAACTCCCTGTCAGGCGCTGCAAGAGTGCTCCCGGTTGAGCCAACCTTTGCCTTCTTCGTTCAACTATCAGCAAAGCTTACTCGTATGACATCGTGAGTATTAAACTCCTGTCAGACGCTTTCCCGCTTAAGCAATCTTGGACTTTCCATCCGACCACCAGCGAAGCTTACCCGATTAAAAAGCTAGATTAACCCCCAAAAAAAAAAAAAAAAAAAAAAACGGATGCCGGCCATAGCCTCCCGGCCAGATAACCTTACCTTTTCGATCCTATGACCAGCGAGGCTTCTCTCTTCGATGACAGGAGCTCGAGCTCCCATCGGATGCCGACGAGAGCCTCCCGGCCAGACAACCTCACCTTTACCATTCTGCGGCCAACAAGGCATACCCATTCGTTGCCTGGAGCTCACACTCCCTTCGGACGTAGGTAAAAGCCCCTGGCTCCCTTTTTTGCCATTCTGTCTTACGTACGGAGAGGTTTACCCATCCAATGCACGGAGTCAGGGCTCCCATTGAATGTAGGTGAGAGCTTCCCGGCTAGACAACCTTACCTTTTCGTCCTTTGGCCAGCGAGGCTTAACCGTTCGATTCTGGGAGCTAAGCTCCTGTCGGCCGAAGGTAAGAGCCTCCCGGCCGGACAACCTTTTCCGTCCTTCAGCCAGAGAGGTTTACCCGTTCGATTCCTGGAGCTAAGCTCCTATCGGACGTCGGTCAGAGCCTCCTGGCTAGACAACCTGACCTTTTCCATCCTTGGCCAGCGAGGCTCACCCGTTCGATGAGAGTGCTCCCATCGGACGCTGGCGAGAGCCTCCTGGCCAGCCAATCACGACCATTCCGCGTGGTCTAGGTTACAAAACCTACAAGCAAGCCGTTCGATGCCGCAGGCACCAAACACACAAATAAACCCTCCCTCCTTCCTACGGTCGCCAAGGCTTACCCGTCTCTTGCCGTGAGTAGCAAACTCCCATAAGACGTTGACGACAGCCTAACGACCACACAAACTTACCTTTTCCATTCTACGGCCTGCGAGGCTCACCCAGTTGTTTTTGGGGAACAGGAAGTCCCCGTTGGATGCGGACAAATGCCTCCTGGCCACCTATCGTTACCTTTTCTGTCACACATCCGGAGAGGCTTACCCGTTCGATGCGTGTGCTCCCTTCGGACGCCGGCGAGAGCCTCCCGGTTAGACAACCTTACCTTTTCCATGGTCAGCGAGGCTTACCCGTTCGATGCGCGTGCTCCCTTCGGACGCTGGCGAGAGCCTCCTGGACAGACTTGCTTTACGTTTCCACTCTACGGTCGGCGAGGCTTACCCGTTCGATGCATGTGCTCCCTTCGGATGTCGGTAACAGTCTCTCGGCCACGCAACTTCCCTTTCCATTTGACGGTAGGCGAGGCTTAACCGTCCGACGCTACGAGTCTCGTCCTCTCGCCAAATCCTGCAAAAAAAAAAAATAAAAAAATAAAAAAAAAAAATAACTAAAAAAATAAAATAAAATAAAATAAATAAATAAATAAATAATAATAATAACTCAGCTACCCTCACATCTTTTAACCCCGCCTTGCGAGGCTTACCCGTTCGATGTTCTGAGTCTAATGCCCCATCGGATGCTGCGAGAGACCTCCCAGTCGGGTTTTCCTTTCCACTCTCCCCGTCCGGCGAGGCTTACCCGTCTGATGTGTGCGCTCCCTTCAGACGTCTGGCGAGAGTTCTCCCGGGCGGGCCTATGCTTGCCGGCAGCAAGTGAGTCTCATCCATCTAATGCCGTGAGTCAGGATCTCCCATCAGATGTCGCCAGAGTCCTCCTTGTCGGCCAGCCCAAAGCTTTTTATCTGCCAAACCGAGAGGACCCAGACGTCCGTCATTCTGAGTCTCAATCTCCTGTCGGAGGCTTCATGGGCCCTCTCGGTCAGCACTAGGCCCTTCACCCACTGAATAGCAGGGGCTATCAGCCAGTAGGGCCCGTACGCCGACACCGTGACCTATTTCGGTCGAGGCAACTCGGGTCCTCCTGGTCGGGCACCACAACCACGCTGCTCCTCCTCATCGGCCGGTAGGGCTCACCGTTCCAACGCCAAAAAGCTCCAGTTGAGAATCGGCTCGAGCCCTACCGACCGGGCGCCAACAACCACGTAGTTCACTAGCTGCAGCCGGTAGGGCCTACTCTCCCAACGCCCAAGTCGCTCCCTCCGGAGTACGTAGGCCCTTCCAACCTGCCAACGAGACGACTTCTCAGAAACCAAATCAGCCCCTGTCCTCCTGTATATTTGCTTTTTGGGGGGTACTCTAGGTTCGGGCCATTCCCGAGCTCGGAGCCCTTCCCCGGACAGCACGCCAAATACGCATTCCATACCTCAGCTAATTATATGTAAGCGTGAACTATTGAAATGTAATTTTATTAATAAGATTCGGGAGGAGCGCGTCAGATACTTAGCCTAATCAACACAGGTGGACCATAATCAAGTAATCAATCCCATAGTATAAATATCGCTGACTTACCTCTATCCATTGACGGTTTATCAGCATCCCTCCTCCACCCCATCTCCTCACTTCAAGTTCACTTTATAAATAGACGGGGAAGGGGGGGGGTACTCTAGGTTCGGGCCATTCCCGAGCTCGGAGCCCTTCCCCGGACAGCACGCCAAATACGCATTCCATACCTCAGCTAATTATATGTAAGCGTGAACTATTGAAATAGTGTCTGTGCATTTATTTGCAATCAAGTCAACGATATCGCTGTAGATGAAGTGTCCCCAACTAAGCAAGCCAGAGGCGACAGCGGCAAGGAACCGAAACTCCATCGGTGACAGAATGGAGAAAAAAACCTTGGGAGAAACCAGGCTCAGTTGGGGGGCCAGTTCTCCTCTGACCAGACGAAACCAGTAGTTCAATTCCAGGCTGCAGCAAAGTCAGATTGTGCAGAAGAATCATCTGTTTCCTGTGGTCTTGTCCTGGTGCTCCTCTGAGACAAGGTCTTTACAGGGGATCTGTATCTGGGGCTCTAGTTGTCCTGGGATGTAGAGTTGTCCGGGGATGTAGAGGTCCTTTCTAGGTGCTGATCCAGCATCTGGTCTGGATACGTACTGGATCCGGGTGACTGCAGTGACCCTCTGATCTGGACACAGACTGGATCTGGTGGCCACGGTGACCTCGGAACAAGAGAGAAACAGACTAATATTAGCGTAGATGCCATTCTTCTAATGATGTAGCAAGTACATAGGGTTTTATGGGAAGTGTTTCCGGTTCCGGTTTACCTAATTAATGCAGCCTAAAAATCCTTTAACGGATTTGGATAATAAAAGCATATTAGTATGTTATGTGTATGCCAGGTTAAAGAGATGGGTCTTTAATCTAGATTTAAACTGCAAGAGTGTGTCTGCCTCCCGAACAATGTTAGGTAGGTTATTCCAGAGTTTGGGCGCCAAATAGGAAAAGGATCTGCCGCCTGCAGTTGATTTTGATATTCTAGGTATTATCAAATTGCCTGAGTTTTGAGAACGTAGCGGACGTAGAGGATTATAATGTAAAAGGAGCTCATTCAAATACTGAGGTGCTAAACCATTCAGGGCTTTATAAGTAATAAGCAATATTTTAAAATCTATGCGATGTTTAATAGGGAGCCAGTGCAGTGTTGACAGGACCGGGCTAATATGGTCATACTTCCTGGTTCTAGTAAGAACTCTTGCTGCTGCATTTTGGACTAGCTGTAGTTTGTTTACTAAGCGTGCAGAACAACCACCCAATAAAACATTACAATAATCTAACCTTGAGGTCATAAATGCATGGATTAACATTTCTGCATTTGACATTGAGAGCATAGGCCGTAATTTACTGTGAGTGAAACTGCGCGTGAAACTTGGGTGTTTCACCCTTTTTCTATCGTGTTTAATGATTTTGATTAATATGCACAAGGGAGAGAGAGAGCAAGAAGCGCTCGTGTTGTTTGAAGACTGTGAGTGCGCGCGCACCCGGGGCTCTCTCTCGTACGCGCCCTGTCACTGTCACTCACCGATCAAATAAGGCTTTGACAGCCGCCAAAAAAAAAGATCAATGCAGAAAAACCCCTGGATTGGTTATATAACGTTGGACAGAATGTTGATCCAGCCATCGCGTATATTCAGCGCACATAAGGTAAACGTTTTGCAAACGTTTTTTAGAGAAATAAATTCAGGTCGACGACTCGATGCGCATATTTTGTGTCAACGTATTTTTTGCGTCGACGTCATCGATGACCTCGACACGTTGTCCCAGCCCTTATTTGAATGAACATCTTCTGAGAGGGGTGATTCCATACTTTTTGCCAGGGGTTGTATATGCGTGTTAACAATTCAGCAGCAAATGAAGACTGACGCCAGGATGTGGTTTTTCCAAAAAAACGTTTTACTTCGATTTCAGTTTAATAAGAAATAAATGAAGTCACATAAATCACTGTTTACACAACTCACTTATAGAACACTGCTCATTTGTATTTCACTGCTCACTTATATCACATTACTCACTTACATTACACTGCTCCCTACTATCTATATGCATCTTTGCGCTTTCGTATTTTTTCACCTTCTCCGAGAGATGATGCATTTCGGTGACACCTGTAGTTGTCCATGCGATGTCCGTTACACTCTAGCGATGGAACAAAATGCAGCGGTAAATGAGCAAAATAAAGCGTCAGCTACTTCGCAGCCTGCTAGCCTTTTTCTCTGCTCATACCAAATCCTCGAAAATCCTCGTTTATACAACTTTCCTCCCTTTGTAGATTCTGGTTTGATGTTTAAATTTAGTTTTGGTGGTCCTAATTCTTTAATTGCCAATTTATCCTTATTGCTACGATGAATGAATGGTATTTCTTTCAATGACATGATAGAATTAATCTGCACTGAGGTAACGTTTGCCGTGATATCGATCAAGTTCAGCTGACAACTAAATTTGCATAGCCGTCTCTGAGTTTTTTTTCACATTTGATGAAGCTATTAAAGTAGTTTTTCATTTGTTTTTTTTTTTGCTGTTAAAATTCTAAGTAGTTTTTAAATATTATTGGATGTCACTGTTCTCACCAGTCGTTGCACAAGTTAAGGTTACGCACGATGACGAAAGCACGATAGGGCTAGCTCTCCCCGAACTCATAGAGATTGCATTGCAGTGCCTGCAGTTTGAAAAAAATGATCTTTGAATGGAAGTCTATGGGAGCACTCGGGGCGATCCTCAGTTTGACAGAAATCACCCAAAAAGGGGCGGTACTACACAAAACGCGACTCAACGCTGATTGGACTATTTAGAGGCAGCACAAACAGTCTAGAATAGTGAAAGCTAGCGTAACACTGTGGATGAATGTGAAAGAAAAAAAATCCCTCCCTTTCGCACTTTGGTGGTGTGTCGCCCAATCGCCCTAATGGAGAAACCGCCACTGCATGGGAGTGAGTAATTAATGACAATTTTTTTTTTTGGGTGAACTAACCCTTCACGATCTGTTTAATTAAAGTGCTTTGCATTGTTGACGGTGACACCTCTCTTTCAACATGTTAGATTATCAAATATTATACCTTGCAGTTACTTGCTAATTGCAAGTTTAGCCAAACACTGGAGCGCTTAACATAGCTAGGAAAGTTGTGGCAGATCGCAGAGTCAGGTCCTCACAGATGGAAAAAAACTAAACGTGCACTTTAGGTGGAAGCATAATTTAAATTTAACAAATAAAAAAATATTATAATCCTGACATTAAGTATCTGATTTGGTAACTGGAATTGATTTCGACACCCAACCCTACTAAAGGATAAATACACATTTCTTTCAGCTACGCACTCGTATGGTGATAATTGAAAATACATATGCGAAATTAAATCCTGTGTACCATCCAGCACGAACAATACAATTACTCAAATCAGTCACACTATGAAATTAGGGCTGCACAATTAATCGAATTTTAATCACGATCACGATTTTGGCTTCCCACGATCAAATTCGCGTGATTGAGCGATATTTAAAATGCGTCATTCATTCACGCTTTGTATTTTGTATGTTTTTTTTTTTTAAGCCAGTCTAGCGCGCTGTAAAGCCGCTGTCTGATCACGTGCGTCCATGCACCAATCAGAGTTGTTCCCTGCACCGCGCAGCAGCTCAGTCAGTTTCCAGATGTAGACAGTCACAGACAGAAGACAGAGTAGCGTGAGGAAAATACAGATAGCAGGCTATAATCTATCTTAACAAAGAAAAAATGTCTAACGTAGCAGAGGGAGCAGCCGAGGGGCTTGTCCCGAGAATCGGATCATCATCCATTGTGTGGAAACATTTTGGGTTTCAGGCAAGTGACACAAAATAAGAACAGGTCATATGCAAAGAGTGCCATAAAGTTGTTTTGGCACCACAAAGCAACACAACGAACCTCTTTAACCACTTAAAAAAACACCATAAAGTTCAATACGATGAATGTATGAGGGCCAAGAAATGCGTTGCAAAGACTAATCATCCCACAACATCAACTCAGACATCCATCGAAGCGAGCCTCTTTAGCGCATCACCATACCCATCCACCTCCCAAAGACACAGTGAAATAACGAATGCAGTCGCATTTCATTTGGCTAAAGACATGCGCTCAATAAACACAGTGACAAACGAAGGCTTCAAATTCTTGGTCAACACTCAGGATAAACGATACGTGATCCCCTCTCGTAATTATTTTTCACAGGTGGCACTACCTGCGATGTACAGAAAACGCAGAGGGGAAATAGAGCGTGATCTTGCCAATATAAAGTACTTTGCAACTACAACGGATCTGTGGTCAAGCAGGACAATGGATGCGTACATGAGTTTGACAATTCATTACATCGATGAGGATTTTGCTATGCAGAGTCGATGCTTGCAAACATCATTTTTCCCGCAAGATCACACGGGAGAGTCAATTGCCCAGGGCCTGAGGGAGGCGATGGCCTCTTGGAGCTTGCAGGAGGATCGGCTCGTCTGCATTACAACAGACAACGGAGCTAATGTGGTGAAGGCAGCTTCTCTAAATAACTGGACTAGGCTTCAGTGCTTTGGCCACAGACTCCATCTAGCAAAAGGTGAGTAAAAGTTATATTTAAAAAATATTTAAAGAATTGTATATTAAGTAAAAAATATATATATTAAAGAAAAATATTACAATAATTGTGTATTAATTAAATATATATATAATTAATTGAAATAATATGCTATTTGTGATTATTAATTGGAGTTGATCAGTACTTATTTTGCTAATGTGTGTGAATATGTTACTGATAATAACAATAGTAGCTTAATATAACAACAACTGTTATTTCTGCTAGTTTTACAGTTTTACTCATGTCGTCTGACATAAGATTTTACTAACTTTAATCTTGAACAATATGATTTGGGTTATCAAATCTGTGGTTTAATTTTACATATGATTTAACTTGTTCATGTTCTTTTTTAGAGAATGCAATGAGAGATCCTCGGATTGATCGAGCAGTGGGTCTCTGCAAAAAGCTGGTAAGCAGTTTCTCTTACAGCTGGCGACGTAAAAAGCAGCTGACGGAGGCACAAAGAGAACTGAAGCTTGCAGAATTTGCAGAATATATGATAAATTAATGCTTTTAAGTGGATTAAAATGATATGAAATCCAGTGGCTTAATGTAATGTCTGGAAATGAGTGTTGAATATGTTTAGATTATTAGGGCTATTTATTAATCATATCTTATTTACTCTTCAAGGAGATGGGCTCAACAACTGATCCCCATGGTGAGACTGCTGAGGATGCACCTACTACAAAAAAAGAAAAAGACCTTGGGGAGTTTCTTCAAGACTGCTGAGTGAGCAGCGGCAGCCACACAAAGACTCAGTCCTCTCCAAGAACAACAAGCTATATCTTCTGAGCTACAGTCGTACCTACAATCAGGTAACCTAGACAGTGAGGAGGACCCGCTAGACTGGTGGAGGGAACATCAGAGACTCTTCCCACGTCTCTCAAAACTGGCAAAGAAATACTTGTGCATCCCGGCTACAAGTTCTCCCTCTGAGAGGGTGTTCAGCACAGGGGGGAATGTGGTGACCTGCCTTCGCTCATCCCTCAAGCCAGAAAATGTTGACAGGCTAGTGTTTCTTTCCAAAAACCTGTAAACTACAGTACTCTTTTCGGCATAGTTCTTCTGCCTTGAAATGTTCTTATTTGGTTACATTCTGTTATGGAATATTTGCTTCTTATTGATTGTATATTTTATTTTTAGTTTTATTCACATCCATTATGCAGGTACAACTTAAGTTTATATTTTGCTTCCTAAAATATATTTACACATTGTAAAATGTAAAATAGTGCCCTGTTGAAGTTTTGCTACATTTTCTTTATTGTTTTAATTTATTTTTATTTATTCTTTAAGGAGATTCACAGAATTTTGGTGAATAAGAGGACCTATTTTATTTTGATGCACATATCTGTACATTAGCAGGAATGTTGCACAATATGGATGTGAAGGCAGTAAAAGTAATTAGCTTGTGTGACAATAAAATTTGTTTTGGTTAAAATCAACAAATAATCGTGCTAATTAATCGTGATCTCAATATTGATCAAAATAATCGTGATTATCATTTTGGCCCTTATCGTGCAGCCCTATATGAAATGCTACCAAATAAACCACAATTCAGTCATAACAACACTGTGAATATATAGTTTTCTGGTTTCTATGAAATCGTTAAGAATATAAAAACCTGTCTACCTCACTTCGCTTTGATACTTTTAAGTAAAAAATTTTTTAATAAATTTTCGATTTTATATAGTTTAAAAAAATTAAGATTATTGATGTGTTGTTCCAAATGGCTGAATATGATCAACAGCAGATTGGTGCTTTTTGTTGTTGTTGACAGTAATGTTTGTGGGCTAAAAGGGGGTTCGCCCGGGACACTAAGGCTGCTTCCACACTTGCCTGGTCCGAACCCGAGTTCGGTTGCCCCCCCCCCCCCCCCGCTGGACTGTGTTCATATTATAATATTTGAGTCTGAACCGCGGTTCGCTTGCGTCATCAAGCCAGCAGCTGTTTACCCCAGTGCTGGGTAACGACAGCGCAGGAGAAGGTGGTAAATGCACAACATTACTCTCTGCACTTTTATGTATTACGTTTTTGAACTGTTCGTTTTGTTTATAAAGCTTCAAAGTACATAACGGCACTTGCGTCTGTCTTACGAATGTACTGAAAATGCTCTAAAGAACGTTGAAGGCGAACATAAATGAGATGTACAGCTCTCTGCTTGCAGTGCGTCAGTCACGCTCATCAGGAAAGTGAGTGAAACACACACACAAACACACATTTTCATCAAATAATTTGTCATTAAAAGCGGTTCACTTCCGTGATTTGGTACGATTGCATTCACATAAGCAGCGAACCGTACCAGAGTTCACATGAAGCGTACCCCAGACCACCGTTTTTAAGCGGACTCGGGTACGGTTTGCGGGGGCGCATCCGAGTACAGAAGACAGCGTTCACACAGTCCAAACGAACCGAACTCTGACATCAATCGAACCCGGGTGCGCACCAAAAGTGCTAGTGTGAAAGCACCCTTAATCTAGAACCTCCACTGATCCAGACAACAGCATCTATAATTTCATCAGTTCATTCAGTTCTTGGAGAGTAAAGTTTGCAAAGTAAGCTCAACCCTGAAGTATGCAAATCTTAATAATCCAGGACTTGACACACACCAGAAACATG